>NW_020538783.1:0-23671 GCF_003426905.1 Ctenocephalides felis
TTGGGTAATTGATATTAATAATCCAAAAGTCTTGAGAAATTTTGGCACTTAATTATCAAAAACCGAGGAAGAAAAGACCAGTCAGCAGATTTCTAGTGCATGAAGTCCATAAAGGACTTTTTGGTCAAATGGATGAAAGTGCAAAAATTCGTAAATGTTTACTTTCCAAACAACTTAAGGCTAAGAAGATAAGAAATTGTGCAATGATAAGCTTGCCAACTTGCCTGTCCTTGAAGAAAAGAATAAAATAAAAACAACTATCGATAGTGGATATATATATATATGGATTATGAATTGTATTTTATGAGTGTATAATTGTAATGTAACTATAATTACAAAATGCACATTAATAGAATCAAATTCAACTATAAATCTATTTTATTAACATAAATATACCAAGATTTATATAAATTTTGAGCTACGGCCCGGAAAACTTATAAATTTGCTTAAGTTGTCTATTAACTCATCAGTTACCGAGTTAACAATTTTTTTCTTTTTTTCTTCAATGATATTTTTCTGGCCTCACACATTACTTCATTAATTGGTTTTCTACTATTTTCCTGGTGTCGTCATCGAACCACTCTAGACTTTCGTCTATATTTGGATAAAAAGATTTTGTTCACTAGGGTTATTACATTCTATTAAAAACTGCACCCATTGAGTTTTTAACATTTGGTCATGTCATCTTCTGGCTATTTCTTCTTTTTTTGGTGGCGATACAGATTTGTCATCGATGATATTATGTTACCGTTATTATGCTAAAAAAGAACTTTGAACAAAAGTTCAGTCTGCATATTAATAAGATTTTAAACAATAATTCGCGTAATTGCAAATAACACATTACCATTTATTTTTTGGAAACATTTCATTTATTTTTAATTATAAATATATCGTACGTCATATAAGTAGTAAGTATATGTATATACATACACAAGATATATAATTAACTGTAAAATATAATAAATAAAGTCGACTAAAATATATTTTAGTTACTTATACATATATTTCAACAAATCTACAACTTGTAATAAACGATGTATTTCCTATACTAATAGTTAGATGAAATTTTAATTAGTACATAAATTTTAATGATTGCTTGCTCATTTACATCTTTGATCCGCGCTTTGACGCTAATTAGGTTACGGGTCTATAATCGTATGAGTTCGTAGTCACAAACTGCTAAAAGGCTATGTTTTAGCTGTTTGAGCGAGCGTTTTTACATATAAAAACTAACCTCCAATAGACTCAAACGTCAGAATTTTATCTTGGTTAGTATTAGACTACTCACTCATACGATTATAACCCCATAACCTAACATTATTATATTATCCGAAAATTGGTCGAATCGAAGTCGTAAAAATGTCGTTAAAATATAATCTTCAAAAATGTTTTTACTTTTGGATTTTTATTTACCAAAAAAGGCAGAGCCAGCAAAAGGAGAAAATTTAAAATAAAGAACAACAAATACATCCTAAAAATCAGCTACATCTCAAAGTTAAGTAAGTGAGCCATCAAAACCAACACTTCGTCAGACCTTGCAAACTAAAAGAAGGAAGAAAATTGAAAATAAAGAACAATCAAAGGAGAATATTCCCATTAAAACGCTGACTAAATCCACTGTGGATGATGAAAGTGATAATCATATATGTTAATAAAATTATTTATATATGTCCAATATTGTGCAAAAATAAGCCCATTGTGAGTGAGGATGGTACAATTAATGTACCTTACCTCAAAAACGCCAATTGGAATATAGAGTTAAGCACTGGGCATTCATATTATACTCGATGTCAAACATCGTTGTTGTGTGCGGGCTCTAAATGAATGTTTATTTAAAACCACCAAATAAATATTTATTTGGTGGTCACCTTTGGATATGTTCAATTTTATCATCGTATATTAAATATATTGTTTGTAATTAAACAACAACTATAATTTTAGGATGCTATTGTATCAGTATAAGGATGGAGAGTTTGTTCAAAACCAGATACAAAAACTGGAACTGTTTTATTATAATGTTATTTGTGTGACTTTAAAACTTTACCTGTAAAAACTGAAATGCTCAATGTTTTGCTCTTAAATTGAAACACGAATCACACGACGCTTGTTTTCGGACGCTGGGATTTCCCACTTGATTTTTTTGCCGATGACGGCGCTGTAAATCATGATATTTTTCTAGCCGTACGCATCACACGAGGTTTGTTTTTGAGCGTTGGTGAGTAAGTGAATTGTAGCGTGCGACATAACCTCAAAAGTGATAAAAATGAACAGTGCATGTGCATCTGTACAAATTCTTAACTGTAAACGTACTATAGTGCACGCTTATTTAACAACTTTGATAACATTCCATAAACAAAGCCGATCAAGAAAGCGTGAGTGGAGTCGTTGTGTATTAAGTATGCTGTTTAATGAACTTGGGTAAGTCTACTTTATTTATTTGATATTTAAATATTGCTGAAATATTATAGACTTATTGTTTGTAAGTAATATTTTATATGCAAATTAAAATTACCTTTTGTAATAGTTGGTGATGATGCATTCTGTCTGAAGGAGAACCTTTTAAAACCATATCCATATAGGGGTCTGACCTATGAAAAGAAGATTTTCAACTAGAAGTTGAGCAGGGCTCGGAAGGTTGTGGAGAATGCCTTTGAGATCTTGGCGAACAGTTGGCGTATTCTATTGACTACGATACCACTGGATGTGAAAAGAGCGGAAACAATAACATATGCATGCATATTGCTTCATAATTACATATTATCTAAAAAAGTGCATGCTACTGGTATGTACCTAGCGATTTACACAAGTCTAATTTTCAAACAAATATTACTGAAATGAAGGTTTCTACAAACCCTTCATAATCATCAAATCGGAGTAGTGATGATGCTCTAAAAATTCGTGATTAATTTTGCTATTATTTTAATAATGAAGGAATGGTTCCCTTTCAGCTTTCTGCTGTTACAAAAGGACATTTATAAGTCTCATATCAAATGCTGAAATATTATTCTTATTATTATTATTATATATTATATATTACTTATTATTATAATTAAAATAAAATGTTTCTTCCAAATAAAAAAATGTTTTAAAGTAAAAATAAATATAATTTATTTCAGATACATATTACACATTCTTATGCTTATATTATAATTAAAATGAAATGTTTCTTCTAAAAATGGTTTTAATGTTTAAAAATAATTTATTTTATTCATTATTTGCACTTATACTGCCTTCTTAGAGAAGATTTTGTTGCCTACCATCCAATATAATGCCCTCGTTCTTCAATAGAGTTGCTCGTTGCAAATCTACATTTGTTAAATATTCAGTGAAAACCACTCGTTTAATAGATAATTATCTAATCTTTTTGAATCGAATGGGATTAAATTTGGAAAAATTATGCGTATGAGTCAATTTGTGACCTCTCGCCAACGCTTTCCCAAAAACGACTTCTCTCAAAAAGTTTAAAATCTATTTGATGTAGGACTAGGACTAGCGTTTATAAATTTTGCAGGCCGACAAGCAAAGCCATTTGATTAAATTAGCAGAAGCGTGCAAAATTTGTTGTCCACGCTTTAGCCAAAAATTCTGAACCGATGGCTTTGGGCCGGAATGATATTGAAATTGAATAATTTTAACAAAAATTTCCAATTATTCATTGAAAACCACTTGCTGGCTATTCATGTTTAATGGATAATTATCTAATCATTCTGAATCGAATGGAATTAAATTTGGAAAAAGTATGTGTATGAGTCAATTTTTGACCTCTCGCCAACGTTTCCCCAAAAACGGCTTTTCTCAAAATGTTTTAAAATCTATTCGATGTACATCTATACGTTCTATTTCATAGAAAATGATCTCTAAATTTACAAAAAAGTTTAGGATCTATTCTTAAAATGAATTGTCGTGACACTTTATCGAGTTTAAAATTTTGACATACTGAAAAATTTGCCGCTCCCTAAATTGTGCCGCCTTAGGCCCGAGCCCAGCACTGAGTATATGCCAACACTATTAGATATGATATACATATATAATGAAATAGTATAAACATAATCAGAAGAGTGGCTGACCGCTGAGTTGCCTCTCGAGAAAAGTGGTAGACTAGAAAGTAGATCCTGTCCGCTTCTTTATTTCAGTGAATAGCTCACTCAACGAAGTAGTCTCTTCGACTGATAATATTTGTTGTTTGAACGAACTGTATGATTGGATTAAAGAAGCTAGAATACAAGATGATCAAGTAAACAAATTATTAAAAATAATAAACAAATATTTTGATACAAATTTGCCAGAAGAAGTACAGGGTTTGGTACAAATAATTGAAAACCGTGAGCCTGATATTACAATTGCTCAAAGGTTTTCACAATGGTAGTCATCCCACTATCTCTACTATTGAGGATGAGGAGCAATCGGTAGCGAGTAAGTCAGCGATTTCCAACCTGTGGGGCGCGCCCCCCTGGTGGGGCGCGGTGCCGTCCCAGGGGGGGCGCGAAGCTCTTTCAAAAATATGGTTGTTAAATGCTGAGTAAGTGTCAAAAACAAATCAGCAAAATGTATGCAAGTAATCTACAATTTTCGCTGCAATTTTGTCAGGACAAATGTAAAAGCATGAATATACTATACTTTTGGTGCATTCAAAATATTTCGTTTTTGCGTTTGTAGTTGAGTGAGCTGTAGGCCTATAAACAAAAGATAAACACTCGGATCATATCGAATATTCACGTGCTTACTCGAGACCAACTTAAGTAAATAAACAAAAGCATCCTTTTTATTCTGTTATCTATAAATCGAATTAGTTCATTAGTTGTGCTGGAGATACACGCGTTGATATATAGAAAAAATCATTTCTAAATTATTATTGAGTTAAAATTTATAGCTTTAGTTTTAGTACATTATTAGCCAGGAATTATTGTGAAAAGTAGTGAAAAAGTGATTTTCTTTGATTTGTTATAAAAACCGTTTGTAATGGATAAATACGTGACTGGGTTGAAAAGAAAGTTTAATGAAGCAGAAAAAGAGGGTGGTGAAAATAATGGAAATGTTTCTTCACAAAATAGTAAAACTAAACATAGAAAATATGATCCAATGTACTTATCATTGGGATTTACGTATAAGATCATTAATGGTCAAGAACGACCAATGTGTTTGCTGTGTATGAATACTTTGGCCTCAGATAGCATGAAACCAAGTAAATTAAAACGACATCTGGAAAAAGTGCACGCCGATCATGTTGGCAAAACAAAAGAATTTTTCCAAAGAAAATTAGATAACTTAAATAAACAGAAAGAATCGTTTTCAAAAGCTTTGTCTGTATCACAAAAAGCGTTACTTGCGTCATACAAAGTTTCGTATAGAATTGGGAATTTGAAAAAAAAAATTTTATATTTATTTTTATGCGCTTTAAAACTACATTATTAAATTTATTGATATGTGAAAGAAAAAACAAAAAAAAATGTTTTTTGAATTAGTTATGGGCGTTTAAAAATTCATTAAATTCAAAAATTAACGTTAACGTTAACGCGCCACGATTGGCTACCGTGCCTGTGACGTCACATTGTAATTCCTCATAACAGCGCAGTGCCGTTACTCTGTTAGTGTGCAGTGCTTGCGGCTATATTTTACGGAACTTGATAAACACGTGGTAAATTTTCCTTTAAAAACGATTTGTTGAAGTTAATTTAGTGTAACTATGTGTGATACAGGATTTATAAAAGCAAATTCTGATAATGTACCTAATATTGATATATTTATGGTAGCCGATTTTCTAAAAAATGATGTTCGGTTTAATTCTGCGGAAGTTCGAGGCGCCAAGGCATTGATGTAAGTCTGTTAAAAAATATTATGAATCACAATATTTAAGTATTAATTTTATATTGAATATAATTACCTAATAAATTAATTTTAGAGCATCGCGTGAAAGTTACGGCGACAAAGCTGTGGGTTATGCTCAACTTTGTCGTAAAAATGGAATTTGTATTTTAAAAGCACGTGTATCTCCAGAACATCGAGTTCGAAGCAAAGCCTATTAACAATTAATGAAAGGTTAAGAAAAGTTCAGGATATTAAATGCCATGACTGTGCAGCTTCAGCAGGTATTTAGTAATCCGATTAAATTCTAGTTATTGAATTAATTTTATAAATGAAAATCATTTTTATATTGAATGTACAGGTGGTTGCAAACATGCATTGGCATTACTTATGTGGACCCATCGCAGGAGCGAAGATCCGACACCTACAGAAGTTGCTTGCTACTGGAAGAAGTCTAAATTATCAGGCGTAGGAACTACAGTAAAATATATTCAAGCTGAAAAATTGACAAAAAAAAACACAGTTACTTCAGTTGAAAATTTGCCAGATAACAAAACATTTTTGAAAGAAGTAATTGAACTAGCCAAAAACCATCAAATAAACTGTCAAATCGGACAGTTAAACTTCGATATAAACTTGAAAAAAACTTATAGTTTATCTTTACACCGCATTATTTTTGATTTTAAGAAAAGTGATTCGCAAGTTCAAAATTTTTTAGAGTTCGCAAAGATTGCAATGAAAGAAGCTGTGTGCCAAGAGGCTGAAGAATTAACAAAACAACAAAGTGAGTGTGCAATTTGGCATGAACTTCGATATGGACGCATAACAGCTTCAAAATTTTATGAAGCTGCTCATTGTAAAACTGATAATGGGTCACTAGTACAACAAATCATTGGTGCTGGTAAAGTTTATCAAACAAAGGCTATGGCACGAGGAAAGAAGCTGGAAAAGAAAGTTATTGAAGTTCTGGAGAAAGAACTAAAAGTAGAAATTGCGCCTTCAGGAATTTATCTTTCACCTAGCCATCCAGTGTTTGCAGCATCTCCTGATGGAGTAACTAGTGATGCTATAATTGAAATAAAATGTCCCTCAAGTCAAAAATCAATGTACACTTTTTTGCCAAAGGGCAAAATAAGCTTAAAGTGTAATGCTCAAATGCAACTGCAAATGTTAATGACAGGTAAAAGAAAGGGTATCTTTTGTGTTGCCGATCAAAACTTTGAAGACAATCAAAAAATTTATGTTAGCGTATTGAAATATGATGATGCAACTACTCAAGATCTCATTAAAAAATGTATAGTATTCTGGTCCAAAAATATATACCCAAAGCTGATCAACTCTGTACAAAGATAATAAAGTAAAAGTCTTAATTAGTTATTATTCAATATATTTTGATGATCTGATACAAGTGCAATAAACAATAAATGTATAATAAATAAATAAAACAATAAATATATGAAACATACATTTAGCCATTTCTTTTGTGATGAAAATATTCTTAAATTTAAGTTGAAATTATAGGTGTTTGTAAATTCACTAGTGCTGCTGCAATGATAACAATATAGTCTGTTAAAGGTAGCATATTATGATTAACAACCGCATGAGGTTTGAGAAAATCAAACTCTCTCATTCGTCCAATCACGCGTTCTATATGAATACGTAGAGCAGCGATTCGTTTGCCTTGTAGAACATCAGATTGTGATAATTTAACCCCAGCACTCACTGAAGGTGGTCGAATTAATTCAATCTTTTTATTGTCAAGAAGCTGAACAATATTCTTGAATCCTCGATCAGCCATTACAGCACAACCTTCGGGTAACTCTTCTGCTATTTCGCTTTCCTGAAATAACAATTCATCTGAAATTCGACCTCCAAATCCTTTTGAGATGAAATTGATAAAGCCATCCGGAGTGCAAGATATTAAATATTTTAAAGTATTACACTTTTTGTATTCTGACCAAGTTAATGATTGATGCTCTGGATCACTAGGTTTCTCGATTTGAATCTCAAATGCATCAATAATAGCTACCACATGACTATAAGAAGATCTAAATGCTATCGGTAATATTCTTTCTATATCATCAAGCTCAGGCATGTAAACAAACTTTTTAAAAAAATGTGCTAATACCGGAATTGTTTTATTAAAAATAATGCTAGCGTTGCTTACACTCATTCCGAACTGTTCACTTAATCTTTCAAAACTGTCTTGGCGTCGAATTTTCATTAAAGATAATTTTATATTTGTCATATTGATATTAGAAAGAACACTGAGACGTTCTAACATTACATTAAATTGTTGAGGGACTCCAGTATAGGCCTTCAAATTGTCATCAATTAAATAATTTGTGACTTCTACAATGTCACCTTTTTTTATAGGAGACTGTGAGCTACAGTTTATATCACTCGAGTCGCTATTCTCTGAAGGCTCATAAATATCTCGAGAACTGTTTGAATCCGTGAAACTATTATCTGACAATATTTTCTGATCATCTTCGATTATTGGTATTATTGGAGATGTTGCAGTACTCATGCTACCAGTTTTAATTGGTGAGCAGGACTGATCTACTCCGGCTGATAAAAGTTCACATTGGACTGACTTGCTACAATATTTGGGACTTACTTGAATAGCAACAGCACGACTATTAAAATCGATTGGTGTTTGTGTACCAACACTGACTTTAATTATTATATTTGAATGATCACTATCACTTTCAACATCAACACTGTTGCCTGATATGGCATCAAGATTTGGTTTCTGAGGATTAACAACTTCCATATTACCCGAAGATTCACTCAAAATTTCTTGAATTAATTGTTGTCTTCGTCTTTTTTCTGAAGCTGGTCTAGAAGTCCCTCGTCGTTTACGATTAGGCTGACATTCAAACTTGTGTGGTACCACATCAATTTTAAGCTTGGCTTTACCTCCCATTGTCGTGAAATACATATAATTTTCCATATCATCCTTTAGCTGCAAAAGGAACGTATCATTAGAATTATTTAAATGTTTTTATAATAAGGAAACAAAACATTAAAATTTACTTTCAATCGTATTTAGTTCAATATATAACCTAAAACGTCAGAAAATTATAAATATATCAAAGTTATTTCAAGTTATCAGATAACTTTAAATAATCAGTAGAATATTGAAATACTTACATCAAAGTGATCTTCACAACAACAAAAATTCGATTTTGTTTTAGGATAATCTCGGTGCACTGCTTGAAACCACATTCTTCGACGTTTCTCGTCATCAGGAACATGCAAAAACATTTTTTCAGGAGTTGTTTTTGTTGTATTTGTACATAATGGTACAAAACAACAGCGATAACATTTTACATTTGACATTTTTTATATATTTTTGAATATTTAACAAAACAGAACGAACGAACAGAATTTAACAATGACACCACGATATTAACCAAAGCTCAAAGCATAGCACATGTTCAAAGCTGTATCCTACTATGAATCACCCGTAACAGTATGACGTCACACGCGCTTGGCTCGTTCGGAATTTGTCGGCGCTCTTCGGTACCGAATTCAAACTCAAATTTTAATTTGGTATAACTTGTTAATTATTGCGAGAAAAAGAAAAAGAAAAAAACTTTGTTATAAAACTTATATATGATCTTTCCATTAAACAAAAAAAAAAAAAAAATCAAATACCTAATTGCTAAATGCAAAAAACCCCATTCAATAGGAGAAACTTTAGTACTACCAGCAGCTATTGACATAATAGCTACGATGTTTGGTGAATCATATGCTGATCAAATTAAAAGCATTCCGCTGGCAGATAATACGGTGGGAAGACGAATATCAGATATATCTGATGATCTTTGCGATCATCGATGCGATTGATTGCGATCGATTTGTTGATAGAAAAAATTAAATTATCTTCTTTCGCGTTGCAAGTAGATGAGGCTACCGATGTTGCTAAGGATGCACACTTAATAACATATATAAGATATGTTATGGAAAATGATATTAGAGAAGAGTTGTTATTCTGTAAGACAATTGAAGGCAAAGCTACGGCGAGTGAAATTTTTAATATGATTGATAACTTTTTTATTGAAAATGGTATTTTATGGGAGAACTGTGTTGGACTGTGCACTGATGGAGCTCCATCTATGGCAGGAAAAAATGCTGGTCTGCAGGCCCTAGTTCGAAAAGTGGCTCCTCGTGCAGTTTGGACGCATTGTATGATTCATAGGCAATCTCTTGTTGCAAGAAATATGGGTGAAGAATTACTTGAAGTATTTGAAATTATAATAAAAGTTGTTAATTTTATCAAAAATAGTCCATTAAGAGAAAGGTTTTTTGGAAAATTGTGTGATGACATGGGCTCAGAATACAAAGCACTACTTTATTATTGTGAAGCACGTTGGCTTTCTCGTGCTAAAGTACTTCAAAGGGTGTTTGAGCTCAAAAAAGAAATTGCCATTTTTCTTGCTGATAATAAAAGAGATGAAGCAGACATATTTTATGACACGAAGTTTCTCGCAAAATTTGCGTATCTAGTTGACATTTTTAAAAGACTAAGTGATTTAAATAAATCAATGCAAGGAACTCAAATTCATGCTTTTGTTCAAAAGGACAAGATTACGGCGTTTATGAAAAAAATAGAGCTGTGGATAGCTAGTATGAAAAGTAATAACTTTGATATGTTTCCTTCTTTTAAAACTACATGTGTTACTGATGATGAAATAGAAGCAAGTAAAGATCTTATTATCAATCATATGACTAGTTTAAGGAACCAATTTGCGCATTACTTCAAAGATCTAGATATGTCCAAATACGAATGGATTAGAAATCCATTTGTTATTGATAAATATGATAATTTTGGACTTCCAACGGCAGAGCAGGAAATGATAATTGATTTATCTAGTGATAGCACATTGAAGCAGATGTTTCAGGACGAAAAGAATATTGTTAAGTTTTGGTTACAAGTAAAGGACGATTTTCCAACTTTGACAAATAAAGCCTTAGAAATTTTATTACCATTTGTGACATCCTACTTATGTGAAACTGGTTTTTCTGCAGTAGCAGTATTAAAAACAAAGTACCGATCTCGTTTAGTGATAGAAAAGGAACTGAGAACAGCGATTTCTACAATGGAGCCGCGGTTTGAGAAAATTTGTGCTGAAAAACAAGCTCAACCGTCGCATTAATTTTTTAATATTGTGTGAAATATTATATCATTTGTTTTTATTAAATTTAAAATTATTTTTTTCCTATAATCCGTAGTTATGTTTGTATGTATATTTTTGTATGTATATTTTTGTATGATTATTTTTGTATGTATGTATATTGTGCATTATTTAGTACGAGATTGAATAAATCATAATTTCAATTAAGTATATTTAAATTAAATTGTTAAAAAAATTAGGGGGGGGCGCAATATTTTTTTCTTTCAAAAGGGGGGCGCAAGGAAAAAAAGGTTGGAAACCGCTGGAGTAAGTATTAAAATAATAAGTAAGCATTAAAGCAATAAATTATTAAAAATATTGATAAAAGCTGTAGATGAGAATTTACCGCAGGATGAAACTTTGGTACGTTCAATAGAAAATAATGAGCCAGCCATTGCAACTGCTCGAGATCTTCATGATAGTACTCTACCGACCACCTCAGCCATTGAGGATAAGCTGGAATCTTTAGCGAGTAAGTATTTTGTTTATCATTATTTTCTTAATAATATCGAAAATAACATCAGCACATACGAGTGCTATTTTTGCTATGCGATTGTGAGCTTATTGAAAATAGCTCAAAAATGTACTTCTTGCTCCATATAATTTTTAATAAATAAGATTTCATTCTAACTTTCTGAAAAAGAATATGATTTCATCAGCAAATCCTATTTGCTAATTTTGTGTTCTCAACGTTTCAAGTTATTCTGAATAATTTGCCACTAAATTTTTCAATGTCAACGTTTTTATTGTATTAAAATATTTATCGTAAAGTTCATTTTATCAAGCAAAGATAAGCGCGAAAAATTGAATCACTTGTCGACAATGTTGGAGAAAATTACACTTGATTTGAAAACTACATGCAGGTGTTGAAAAAATTTATACGAAAGTCAGATAAACCAGTGCAGCAAATTTACAAGAGTTATTTTGAGGTAAAAGAGCACTTTATACAGAAAAATGTAAAGACAGTAACCAGGTTAAAATCAGATGCATTTTGTGCTTTGGGTAATGACCAAATTATTAATATTATTAATATTGCATTTTATTCAATTAAACAGGAACTGGTAGTTATTGGAAAAGAGTTCAAAATGAAAGATGATTTGTATGATCACCCATGCAAATCATCTTTAATAGGAGAATATATGCTGAGTGGAATATCGGATTTGAAATCATGGCCAACAACAAAAGTTAAGAAAAAATATGTAGTATTTCCTCTTATATGCAGCATTTCGAATGGAATGATAGTAATTTGTTTGTTATTGATATTTTTTTTAGTTTATAGAAGAATGTATTATTTGTTATATTTTATATTTATTTTTTTTAATTTTCGTGCGTCACATAGAAGGCATTATTCCATGATTGTTATGTTGTTTAGTCTGTCCATATTGTTATGTTGGTAGCGCGCATCTAACTTCATGATGACGCCATGCAGGGGCAATTTTAATTTCTAAATAGAAAGACTATTCTTGAATTCTCTGCCGCCATTGAAAGAAGTTTCATCATTCATTATTCTGTTGAAATTAATTTATATTGATTATATCAGAATTGACCAGATTTGCCAGGAACTAAGTGTTTCAATACTTGAAGCTTCGTTGGAGAATTGAATACATTTCTTTCATTATTTAATACATTTGCTTTATATTTTAATACATTTAACAGATTTCTTCCAGGAGTTGACAGATCTCTTTCAGGAGTTAACCGATTTCTTTCAGAAGTTAACCGATTTCTTCCAGATTTAGTTTAATAGTTTGCTGATGCATTTCAAGAGTTTGCCGATCTCGTTCAAGAGATTTCAGAATTTCAGGATAAAGTTTGAATATTTATGCCTATTTCTAAATATATCAAGGTAAGATATTTCATATAGTTATATTTCGATGGTAGTGAAATGTAAGTAACTATTTAAAGTGCCATTAATTGTAATATAGAATTAAATTTCATAATTTTAGAGATTATCATGATTGCTTTTGTTTTAGATGAGTCAGAAACCCTACATGGTTGTTGAGTTCGAGGATGAGGTCAACGTTATTGCGAGCAAATGATATAACAGTACTGAAGGCACCTGTTTATACCCAATCTACAAGGACGATGGGTTCTACTATCGATCGGCGAGGGAAATGAGGGAACCTTTTACTCCGCCCGTTACATGGGTAGCGTGTGAAGTTAAGCGAATTTTCGCATCGACCGGTAAGTAAAGAGGAATAATTGATAATAAACGTATCAAGAATATTTGTAATAAATCGTGTTTGCAGATGTATTTCAGTTGGCAATGGAGAAGCTAAAGGATGCCCAAAACCACTCCGATATCACATCGGAGATAGAATTGCAGAATATCCAGAGACGTGAGCGTAAAAGAATTCACCACAGCAGTGGAGAGGGATATGAGATATTAGAGCGAAATATTTTACCACCACCACCACCTGAGGTACCGCGTGTTGCCAATAACACACCAATAATTTATGAACAGCCTAGTAAGTAAAAATATTAAATAAATTCAGTTTTTAATGGACACTCATTTATCTGAAAATACATTTTAGGTATTCAAGCTTCACCATCAATACAGTACACACCTAGACCCGCTGCCAAAAGATTGATATTTAATACTCGTAAGTATTGTAATAAAAACTCTTAATAATAAATTTAAGAATTAACATATGTAATACGTTAAGAATCATCTACATGTGGGATTTATGAAGCAGCTGGGAGCAGTAGTGTCGGACAACTATGGTCGGGTGCTTAGCCGATAATTTGTAAGTTGATACTAATGTAATTTAATGTAAATATATGTTATGAAGATAATAAAGAAGTTTAACGAATACAGATTCCCAAGAACAGATGAAAAGAAAAGATGACGCAACAAGGAGCACAGAGAATGTAAATATGCGATTTCAGCAGATAATAGGTAAGTTGCTTTGCTACCAATGAAATGAAAATATATATTATGAAGATAATGATAAAATTGAACAAATGCAGATTCCCAAGAATCAAATCCAGAGAGAGCAGGGGGAAACTAAAAGGAGCATGGCAAGGATTGAATTGCAAATGCAGTATATAATTGATAAGTTGCTACTAACATAATTTAAAAATATGTTATGGAGATAATAAGAGTTTAACAAATGCAGATTCTCAAGAGGATGTAAAAAGGAGAATAATAAAAAGCGAAGAGGAAATAACGAAAAGCATTTCGAGGGAAGACAACCTGCTTAGATTGTTGCCGGTGGCAAATGACGAAATAGTAGTTGATTTTGAGGAGTTCCTTAGAGCTGACACATCAAAACGGAGTTTGGTAAATATATACTTATTCAAAATGGATCGTATAATGAGTATGTACTAATGATATGCTGTTTTTATTTTAAGAAAACACGGCTCGCGCGTAATGGCGGACATTGTCAGTGGCAACTGTTTCATTATGCAAGATTATATTTACTGATGTGGTTGCCAAGGAGTACAGTTGGGCGGGAGCAAAGGAAAGAAGAATTTTTCAGTACTGCTGTTTGTTAAATTAATAAAAGGTAATAATGATGTTCTTATAATAGTAAATAATGAAACTTTTACCTAAAATATTTGTATTATTTTTTTAAACCAACAATGATTTCAGAGATTGTCGTTGAAATAGTTTTTAAGGAAATTATAGTGTCGGAGGCTCAGTAGGAGACTACAATAGAGGATGGCTTCGACACGCACAGGACCGGTACACCAAGAGTACACGAAGAGAAGACCAGAAGAAAGGATTAGTTTTTAAGTTTATTGGAATATTTAAGTTTATTGTAATATTTAATTAAGTTTATTGTAATATTATAGTTAAGTTTTTAATTGTATTATTTTGTTAGGTTTATTGTATTATTTCATTTGTTTCAATTTATTATATACTTGTATATTGTAAGATTTTCATATGATATCATTTAAAAAAAATATTACAGTAAAATGCTTCGATTTTTTTTCATGAAAATAAATATTATTTTAATCTAGAATTGCATTTTAAATTATTAAATATTCATTTCAGATTATTTAATTCTTTAAAAAAAAATTATTTACGTTCCATTTGTTTCTTTCGCGAAAATAATAATATAATAACTGATTGAACCAACATACTCACGCCGTTATCTTGATTGCCACTCTTACCACCCCCTCTCTACCAAAATAGGCACAATCATAAATTTAATAGACCACGCATTATTATTATCACACAGTAAATTTTTAAAAAAGAATCTCTCTCTCATTTCACAAATCCTAACCAAAAACTCCGACCCGCAACACCTCATCCAATCCATAACAAAAAATAGAATCCTATATCTCCAAACAAAACCGTCACAATAATTGAATTGAAAACCCAAACCTTGAAAACTACGTCGGAACTATAAGTTTACCTTTCATTAAAGAATTACATTACTCGTGGAGAAAACTTTTCAATAAAAATAATATTAGAGTAGTTTGTACTTCCGATAACACTTTTTCAACTCTTTTTACAAAATTAAAATCGAAATTTAACCCAAGAATCTTAAGTAATCTAGTTTATAAGCTTAATTGCCTAGATTGTAATTGCGTCTACATAGGTGAAACCAGTCAAAACTTGCACAAAAGAACATCACAACACAAAAACAACTCTAAAAATAAGAACCAGAATAAAACACAATTAACGGATCACATTAATCAGCTCAAACATAACATTGATTTTTCCAATTCCACGATTTTACATTTCGAAAATAATTCATTTAAAAGACGATTTGGCGAAGGATGCCTAATATCTTTACACAACGAGGCGGCCGTAAATAAAAGATTGGACAACAATTCGCTTTGCAATGGCTATAAAATAATCCTTGACCATTTTAAAAACACCACCATATCTGAATGAAGCGTGTATTTTATTATTTTATTATTTTACTAAAAACATATCTTTGCCAGTTTTTTGTACACTTTCACAAAATTTGTAAACACAATTCCATTCAGTATTTAGATGTTAGTCAATCTGTACACACTAGAACGTAACCAAAAATTGTCAAAAAAAATAATTAGTTTAAATGTTCCAGTTATTAATAGCTTGGTTTATCACAGTGTAATAGTGTAGTATAATTAATTTCACAGTATAATTAATTGCTGTAAGTATTTATATATAAGTTCTATAACTTTATAATATTTTCCTCCTACATCATATAAAATCTTTTAGTTTTTCCACTGAATGACATTCTCGATGAAGACCGAAACGTATGGATAAATAAAGCACTTCAAAAACTGTACTAGTTTTTTCTTTACTTGGTGTTGCTGCCCGATTCTAAATAACGTTATATATATATATATATATATATATATATATATATAACTTGTTCATAATAGGAAGTTCTTTTGTCTATGGTTGGCCAAACTACTTTAAATGCAACTGTAACAGCTGTAATCAAAAAAGTTTTTTCAAGAAGTCTAGCAATGCAATATTCAGCCAGAGGACGGAAAAACAAGTTAGACTTCTCGGCGTTAATGTTATGTGATATTGTTGTCAGTATGTATGATCAAATATTATAGCTTTATTCATTCGCACACACACACATATTTAATGTTTAATAATGTAATAGTGCATGTATGTGTTAAGAGTTTATTATTTAATATCATGTGCTGCTATATGTTGAGGTATAATTTAACATCAATTTCTGGTGTATATTCAAGTTTATTAAAAATCATTTGCAGAGGCTATTAGACTTAATTTTACTAAAGTGACACAGCTTGATATCATCAATCGCATAAACGTTGTTATAGCACAGTCTGGAGACTGGAACGGAGGGAAGAAGCGAAGTATTTTACAGGCTATGATATTATACCATAATGTATAAATTTTAAAATATAAATTCATATTGCAGGAAATATAAAATATGCTACTCATTTAGATTATATTAAGCTAATTGATCTTCTATTTATTTACAATAACAGAGGTAAGAATAATGAAATTCAAAATTTTAATTTTGTTTTTAATTATTAAAATGTATTATATTTACAGTCAGGATGAAAATAATTTTAAGAACTGGCTTAGAACCTGTGAAAACAAATATCACCTTCGGTGCCAATACGATTTCCGCGGACCATTTGAAAAAAGTTTAGGAGAAGCGGGGTGTAGAAAATGTAATTACATGTTACGTTATACCTCAAATGTTTGTCTCGACACCGTCGCCGTATAAAGTGAAATTGCAGGTAAAAGGATATAAATAAATTAGAAAAATATGAAATGGATTTTAGCACATTATTTATTTCTTGTAGCTCGATGAAAATCGATCTGTAGTTGACGCTTTCTACACATGCTGTGCTCAACTTGGAAAGCAACGCAAGCACATATTTTGTGCACTTATTGTATTTTTAAATACAACAAGAAGCACTACAAAAACTAGTTTCGCACAAGGTTGGGGCCAGCCATCCGTTGGCACACTGGCTAAATAAAAGTACTCCGAGGGAAAGTTGGTGAAGGATATTTTTCTACCGTATCTTTGCCTACATGCTGTGTTGGGAAATTTGTGACATATCCTGATTAATTGCCTAAGTGCCCTTACAGAAAGTACTTGTGTAGAGGAACTGCGGATTCAAACAAAGATGAGTATAATCGGCTCCTTCATGAAAAAAAAAAGAAAACTGATGCCTGTGCAGGTATTCCAGTTGATCTTCTTATTTTCATGGAGAAGCAACATTTGTTTTCTCTGGGTTTGGATAAAATTTTGAACTGTGTCCATAAGAAATTTTATGATATTGTATTGTTTTGTCAGCTAAAAAAATATTAGATCTTCCTGTTAGCACTTTGTCGCAGAATGAATCTCATATTTAGCATGATGTCAGGACTTGCAGAATTTCTGCAAGTCACAAGGCTCATGCTATTAAAATACGAAAAACTAGAAGCATTGAGTCCCTAATTAATGCTTTTTTAAACTATTATCTATAAAACAAATTTTAAAGCAAAAAGTTGATATGATGCTTATCATAAGTTTTCCAGGTAACGCGATTCAGGACAATACGGATCCATCAACTAGTATTGCAAGAGGTACTATTGGAGACCTAGCCGAAGTAAGTTTGCAATATTTCTTTAATAGGGCCCTAACTATAGCACAAAGTACTGTTGGTCAAGGCACTCAGACAGAGGAACCTCTGCCTGAGTGAGAGTCTCGATGGAAAGATTGTCACGGATAGAAAGTAAGTGATTTATAGTTTGTTTACAAAGGAGTTGGCTGCATAATGCACATGGTGTGACCGAAGGGATAACTTTCCATTAAAAGACTTACTTATAATTAAAATTATAGAAGGTATTCTTGCAGTAAATTAAAATATATGTATTAACTGTGACTCATACCTTATTTCTTTTAGTTGCAGCCCGAACGGCATATACTGAAATAAATAATGAAGTTTTAGAAAGCGTCTTTGCTAGATTTTTCAAGATTTGCGAAGGAGCGATATAGGGATAATATTATTATTGCGGACAATGTAGAAATATAATCCATTTTGCGTTTATCAATTCACTTATTTTAATTTCATTTGCATATGTTTGTATTTACCATACTATATAGCAATAAAAAAACATAACAGCATAAAGATGGGTTTTGGTCTTACTTTTAGGCGTTATATATATGTAGATATATGGTGGTTTACAACGAATTGAAGACCCTAAATTAAAAGCACATACTATAACTCTTTTTTGCAACAAAAATATTTCGTATATCAATTTCAAAAGTTGTAAATTAGTTTTAAAAAATCACTCGGACATTATTGTGACCAGAGCAGATAAAGGAAACGTCACAGTTAAACTTGACGAAGATGACTATTTGACAAAATTACAGAATCACTTTCGGACACCAGTACTTATAGGACCATAAATAACGACCCAACTGAACACATTGACCGCTCCTGTCATAAACTTGCAGACAAATTAGTTACGAACAAACTCGTTATATAAAAAATTCGTTCGAGCTTGTCAAACATCTCAATAACATTTCCATCCCTTAGAATTATGAACTAATAAGCCTAGATGTTATATCCTTATTTACAAATGTTCCACTACACTGAATACTAAATGCCATTACTATCAGATGGAGTGAAATCAATCTTCACACCACATTATCCCTACATTGGTTTAGAGAGGTGATCAAATTCATTGTCTCTAACACCTATTTTGAGTTTAACGAATCCTTTTATTACCATTTTTTGGCACCTCAATGGAATCGCCCGCATCTACCTCATTAGTAGAAATTTCTTTGCAACTAATAGAAAACAAAATATTTAAAAATTATAATAAACAAATCTTTTATTTCCGCTACGTACACGATATTATTACTTGTATTACGGAAGAAAACATTAGCAGCGTTACTGATAATTTTAACAATTTTATTAAAAAACAACAGTTTACAATGAATTAGAGACAATGAATTCAATTAGCCTTCTAGACATCATACTAATACGTACAAATGGCCACTAATTACTAACTAGTGCCAGAAACCAATTAGCTTCGGGCGATATATAAATTACTACTCATACCACCCTCTTAAAATAAAAATAGCAACAATAATAAATTTAACACACCACACCATACTACTATTAATAAAAATTTCTGCGGCACCAACATTGACCTGGTAATAAACACACTAAAAAATAACTCTTACCCTACAACCATAATTAACTCAGTCATAAATAACAGACGCAACTACCTTATCAACAAACAAAACGACCTCGCCGACCATATAAACCGTTTAGACTTGGAGTCATATAATGAACTCAAAAAATTCCAAACAATTCAAGACGATGTTAACCGAGCATATTAACAATTTAAACCATAATATAGATTTTTTCAACCCAAAATTTTTACATTTTGAAAAGAACGCTTCGCTGAGGGGTTGTTTTTGCAATTGCATAACGACAGGGTCATAAACAAACAATTCGACAATACGGCCCTGAACGAAACAAACACGTGGTTACTAAATAATGTGTCAAAATTTCTTAAAAAATGACAAGATCCCTTCGCTTTTTACATTTCCCATAAAATTTGAACACATGCTAAAAACTGCTTTAAAAAAATGTGGCATTACTATCTTAAACTCCAAATGGTTATGTTTATTTGTGTGTTTACCCATTTGTAATGTTAAAAAATATATACTTTACCAATTATACCAATGTTCTTATACTTGTACTTATGTTTTTAAAAGTATAGATCCAACTGAGCATAAAGCACTATTAAAATTTAAAGTTAAACTAGAAGGTAGGGCTATGCAAGTCGCACAATACAAAACATTCATTTGTAGTCTAAAAGCAAAGTTTTTTACAGTCTCGTTTTGTCCCTGTTTGCATTTGTTAAACTCTATTTGAAGATTTAAAAACCTGCTTAAAGAAAACTTATATTGATTCGGTACGCTCTCTTCAAATAGAGTTTAACATAAATATAACTAGCTATGATTTTAAAATATATACCGATCAGCAGTTTCGTGGAAATTTTTTTTTCATTGAAACCCTAATATTTTTTTGTTCGATAAACATAACTTGATATATATATAACTTAAAAAAATTATAAAATAAGAGCATGTGAAAGATGAAATTAAAATAAAAGTAGTGCACTTGCTGGCAGAGTGGTATTTATAAATGGTTCAGATAATAAAAATAAAATATTCCACTAGAGTTTGCATGGCACAAACAACAACATAAAAAGAAAATAAATCTAATATTAAAATATTACAAAAAAATGGGATGTATAAAGAACCAGAAAATATCGATAAATTATTTTTGTTTCTAATACATATAATAATACAAAAATAGGAACTTCACCTACTACAAAATGTGCAGCATCTTGTATGCTCAAAAATAAATCTTATGCCACGCAAAATATGTATATATGAAAAATATGGAGGTAAGTAGAAACATGTGAATATATAATTATAAGACTATTCTGTCTTTGTTTGTTGTACCCATATATACCAAAGATATAATATGTGCTCTTATATAATTATATATAATTATTGTAATTATATTATTAAATTGATTTATATAATTTTACATTCAAATTACCACTTTGATTTATTAATTTGTATGTATTGTTGATATGTTAAAGGGTCATAAACAAAACAATTCGACAATACGGCCTGACGAAACAAACACGTGGTTACTAAATAATGTGTCAAAATTTTAAAAAATGACAAGATCCCTTCGCTGTTTAATTTTATAATAAAATTTGAACATGCTAAAATGCTTTTGAGTGTCTGTTGTTTTCCAATTAGAAATATTGGTCCAAAACAAAGACAATACTATTACATTTACGATTTCATGATTGTTGTCTGTGAATATTAAAAATTAGTTAAATGTATTTTATTGCATGAGTAAATAGTAATTAATTATCCTCCAAAATTTCTCAACATTGCAATTGTGAATACAAATTGTTAATATTGTTACGAATGTGTGGGTGAGGACCCACACATGGATGTAAAATAACGCATTACTACCCCTCTCCTATATGCATAAAAAACTCATGTCCTGAGAGGAATGTGTCCGGAGGCTGAGGGTGTCGTCTGCATTAACAGTCAAAAGAGTCGGTCGTAGGCCGCTAGGGGTGTCGGGTCGAAAGATCCGTTCTTAAGTATAAGTCGAAGGGATGAGCGCGGTGCAGGCGCGCTATGTTTATCAAATTAATGTTGGTGATAATGTATTAAAATAATTTTATGGGGGGGCAGAGTATCGGAAGCTGCCCCAAACCGAAGATAGGCTTGGTGTAATTATGAAATGTGATAGTGTGATGCGAATCGGGATCCCGATGTATGGACATGTGATGGACATGGTGCGCCGTGGGTACAGAGATAAGGTTAGATTTAAGTGGTAGAGTTCAGATTGATTAAGTAGAGAATAAGTATGTAAATATATAAATATAGAATATTTGTTTAGTTAAGTACGAACAAACGCCTCTCATTACTTGTAGTTGTAAATTTAAAATCTTTCAGCAGTACGCGATAAAAGTAACAGTGAGTTTAACTAACTAACAATAAAAATAAGGAAGGAAAAATAAGGGACATGAGTACGGGAGATCGATTTATTCGCTTCACTTTATTTTATAATATCCATGCGCATCTCATGTTTCGAATTCCATCACAGACTTCAAAATTTAGTGACCAACCAAAATAATTTGTCGAGATTGGAAATAACTTGTCCCTGAGTTCAGGTGTGTCTTGTTTCAAGAAATAAATTATTAATGGACACGTTTGAAGGTTTTGAGAATTTGAAATGAGTGAAGTGTGCCTTTATCAACCATAAGGCAAGATAATACATTTTATGTGTGAGTTTAATATTTAATAAAGTAGATAATTAATTTATGTATAGTGTCAGTTCTGCTATAGCAGTTAATCCGAGATCTTTCTTTGAAATATAATTTTGAAAAACCACTGGTCTATAAAACTCATTTTTTTTGCTGAATGAGTACTAGATCGATTTTATTCAGCTCACTTTTTATTCTTATAATATCCATGCTGCATATCATGTCTCTTTTCCCATCATATGACTTCGCAAATTTAGTGATATATGTCAAACCAATAATTAATTTGTCGAAGATTGAAATAACTTGTCCCAGAAATCATTTAAAGTCAAGTGGAAGGTTCCAAGATTTTGTCATCATAACTTAGCAAATCAATATTCACGACTGAGTTATTTCTGCAAGTATTTAAAATATCTTCGATTGACTTTGATTGTGATCGTCACCGGTTTAAAATACCTCAAAATCCTGGATTTGTTAAAATTCCGTCGACTAAACCACTTTTTTTTAAACACGTGTTAGTGTCGTGTTAATGTATGAAAATCAGTAGTCTTTAATGCCCATGCTCTTTCTATTTGTTCGAAAACTATTTTCACTATCAGTAGATAAATTTGAATGTCTTTGACTAGATTGTAAAAATTTTTAGTATTGGCAGTAGTATCACAATGGTCATTAAAAATCCATTTTCTCTGGGCATTATCGCATCTGAATCTGTCTTCTAAACGAATAGTCCAAAATTTTAAAATCCCAAGTCATTGATGTTCTGATCCCATTTCATTATTGTTGAAAATTGTACAGAAAATATCGTGTATTATCCACGAATCTTCATATTATGTACATATTTGTCTCGGCCGAGTTTTGACCCCTTTAAGACATGTTTAGGCTCATGTTATTTCATGTAGATGCAAATCTATGCATCATTTGCTTTATATCTTTCGAAAGACTTTCTTTCGCATTAAAAAATATGATTGAACATTTACTTCACTTCTAATAATACTTATTGGTTCTTTATCTGGACCCAATAAAATCGCAATTTGATATCATGATATTATCAGTCATTATTAGTATTAACCCTCCTTCGCAATCTATTCTTGATAAATTAAGATAATTATATCTATAAATTTTTATAACTGCTGTAATATAATTAATAACACCGTTTTTACTTTAAGTCAATAGCACATTATATTTTTGTTTCATCAACGTAATAATTTCATCATTATCATATTTCATTTATAACACTAATATCACTATAATCTTATTTTCTCCTATTATTTAATATTTCCAATTTGTTTTGTCAGCATTCAGCAATTACATTTTTTATTCAAATCTATACAATTGAAAAATTTTACATATTCAAAGACGACACATATTTAATATAAAAAAAAAAACATAATTAAGAAAACTACCGACACTTTACATCAACAATACAATACTTAATTTGAATAGTTTTTTT
>NW_020538784.1:0-34934 GCF_003426905.1 Ctenocephalides felis
AATATATATTATGAAGATAATGATTAAAATTGAACAATGCAGATTCCCAAGAATCAAATCCCAGAGAGAGCACAGGGGGACACTAAAAGGAGCATGGCAAGGATTGATTGCAAATGCAGTATATAATTGATAAGTTTGCTCTACATAACATAAATTTAAAAAATTGTTATGGAGATAATAAGAGTTTAACAAATGCAGATTCTCAAGAGGATGTAAAAAGGAGAATAATAAAAGCGAAGAGGAAATAACGAAAAGCATTTCGAGGGAAGACAACCTGCTTAGATTGTTGCCGTGGCAAATGACGAAATAGTAGTTGATTTTGAGGAGTTCCTTAGAGCTGACACATCAAAACGGAGTTTGGTAAATATATACTTATTCAAAATGGATCGTATAATGAGTTATGTACTAATGATATGCTGTTTTTATTTTAAGAAAACACGGCTCGCGCGTAATGGCGGACATTGTCAGTGGCAACTGTTTCATTATGCAAGATTATATTTACTGATGTGGTTGCCAAGGAGTACAGTTGGGCCGGGAGCAAAGGAAAGAAGAATTTTTCAGTACTGCTGTTTGTTAAATTAATAAAAGGTAATAATGATGTTCTTATAATAGTAAATAATGAAACTCTTTACCTAAAATATTTGTATTATTTTTTTAAACCAACAATGATTTCAGAGATTGTCGTTGAAATAGTTTTTAAGAAATTATAGTGTCGGAGGCTCAGTAGGAGACTACAATAGAGGATGGCTTCGACACGCACAGACCGGTACACCAAGAGTACACGAAGAGAAGACCAGAAGAAAGGATTAGTTTTTAAGTTTATTGGATATTTAAGTTTATTGTAATATTTAATAAGTTTATTGTAATATTATAGTTAAGTTTTTAATTGTATTATTTTGTTAGGTTTTTGTATTATTTCATTTGTTTCAATTTATTATATACTTGTATATTGTAAGATTTTCATATGATATCATTTAAAAAAATATTACAGTAAAATGCTTCGATTTTTTTTCATGAAAATAAATATTATTTTAATCTAGAATTGCATTTTAAATTATTAAATATTCATTTCAGATTATTTAATTCTTTAAAAAAAAATTATTTACGTTCCATTTGTTTCTTTCGCGCGCGAAAATAATAATATAATAACTGATTGACCAACATACTCACGCCGTTATCTTGATTGCCACTCTTACCACCCCCTCTCTACCAAAATAGGCACAATCATAAATTTAATAGACCACGCATTATTATTATCACACAGTAAATTTTTAAAAAAGAATCTCTCTCTCATTTCACAAATCCTAACCAAAAACTCCGACCCGCAACACCTCATCCAATCCATAACAAAAAATAGAATCCTATATCTCCAAACAAAACCGTCACAATAATTGAATTGAAAACCCAAACCTTGAAAACTACGTCGGAACTATAAGTTTACCTTTCATTAAAGAATTACATTACTCGTGGAGAAAACTTTTCAATAAAAATAATATTAGAGTAGTTTGTACTTCCGATAACACTTTTTCAACTCTTTTTACAAAATTAAAATCGAAATTTAACCCAAGAATCTTAAGTAATCTAGTTTATAAGCTTAATTGCCTAGATTGTAATTGCGTCTACATAGGTGAAACCAGTCAAAACTTGCACAAAAGAACATCACAACACAAAAACAACTCTAAAAATAAGAACCAGAATAAAACACAATTAACGGATCACATTAATCAGCTCAAACATAACATTGATTTTTCCAATTCCACGATTTTACATTTCGAAAATAATTCATTTAAAAGACGATTTGGCGAAGGATGCCTAATATCTTTACACAACGAGGCGGCCGTAAATAAAAGATTGGACAACAATTCGCTTTGCAATGACTATAAAATAATCCTTGACCATTTTAAAAACACCACCATATCTGAATGAAGCGTGTATTTTATTATTTTATTATTTTACTAAAAACATATCTTTGCCAGTTTTTTGTACACTTTCACAAAATTTGTAACACAATTCCATTCAGTATTTAGATGTTAGTCAATCTGTACACACTAGAACGTAACCAAAAATTGTCAAAAAAAATAATTAGTTTAAATGTTCCAGTTATTAATAGCTTGGTTTATCACAGTGTAATAGTGTAGTATAATTAATTTCACAGTATAATTAATTGCTGTAAGTATATATAAGTTCTATAACTTTATAATATTTTCCTCCTACATCATATAAAATCTTTTAGTTTTTCCACTGAATGACATTCTCGATGAAGACCGAAACGTATGGATAAATAAAGCACTTCAAAAACTGTACTAGTTTTTTCTTTACTTGATGTTGCTGCCCGATTCTAAATAACGTTATATATATATATATAATATATATATATATATATTAACTTGTTCATAATAGGAAGTTCTTTTGTCTATGGTTGGCCAAACTACTTTAAATGCAACTGTAACAGCTGTAATCAAAAAAGTTTTTTCAAGAAGTCTAGCAATGCAATATTCAGCCAGAGGACGGAAAAACAAGTTAGACTTCTCGGCGTTAATGTTATGTGATATTGTTGTCAGTATGTATGATCAAATATTATAGCTTTATTCATTCGCACACACACACATATTTAATGTTTAATAATGTAATAGTGCATGTATGTGTTAAGAGTTTATTATTTAATATCATGTGCTGCTATATGTTGAGGTATAATTTAACATCAATTTCTGGTGTATATTCAAGTTTATTAAAAATCATTTGCAGAGGCTATTAGACTTAATTTTACTAAAGTGACACAGCTTGATATCATCAATCGCATAAACGTTGTTATAGCACAGTCTGGAGACTGGAACGGAGGGAAGAAGCGAAGTATTTTACAGGCTATGATATTATACCATAATGTATAAATTTTAAAATATAAATTCATATTGCAGGAAATATAAAATATGCTACTCATTTAGATTATATTAAGCTAATTGATCTTCTATTTATTTACAATAACAGAGGTAAGAATAATGAAATTCAAAATTTTAATTTTGTTTTTAATTATTAAAATGTATTATATTTACAGTCAGGATGAAAATAATTTTAAGAACTAGCTTCGAACCTGTGAAAACAAATATCACCTTCGGTGCCAATACGATTTCCGCGGACCATTTGAAAAAAGTTTAGGAGAAGCGGGGTGTAGAAAATGTAATTACATGTTACGTTATACCTCAAATGTTTGTCTCGACACCGTCGCCGTATAAAGTGAAATTGCAGGTAAAAGGATATAAATAAATTAGAAAAATATGAAATGGATTTTAGCACATTATTTATTTCTTGTAGCTCGATGAAAATCGATCTGTAGTTGACGCTTTCTACACATGCTGTGCTCAACTTGGAAAGCAACGCAAGCACATATTTTGTGCACTTATTGTATTTTTAAATACAACAAGAAGCACTACAAAAACTAGTTTCGCACAAGGTTGGGGCCAGCCATCCGTTGGCACACTGGCTAAATAAAAGTACTCCGAGGGAAAGTTGGTGAAGGATATTTTTCTACCGTATCTTTGCCTACATGCTGTGTTGGGAAATTTGTGACATATCCTGATTAATTGCCTAAGTGCCCTTACAGAAAGTACTTGTGTAGAGGAACTGCGGATTCAAACAAAGATGAGTATAATCGGCTCCTTCATGAAAAAAAAAAGAAAACTGATGCCTGTGCAGGTATTCCAGTTGATCTTCTTATTTTCATGGAGAAGCAACATTTGTTTTCTCTGGGTTTGGATAAAATTTTGAACTGTGTCCATAAGAAATTTTATGATATTGTATTGTTTTGTCAGCTAAAAAAATATTAGATCTTCCTGTTAGCACTTTGTCGCAGAATGAATCTCATATTTAGCATGATGTCAGGACTTGCAGAATTTCTGCAAGTCACAAGGCTCATGCTATTAAATACGAAAAACTAGAAGCATTGAGTCCCTAATTAATGCTTTTTTAAACTATTATCTATAAAACAAATTTTAAAGCAAAAAGTTGATATGATGCTTATCATAAGTTTTCCAGGTAACGCGATTCAGGACAATACGGATCCATCAACTAGTATTGCAAGAGGTACTATTGGAGACCTAGCCGAAGTAAGTTTGCAATATTTCTTTAATAGGGCCCTAACTATAGCACAAAGTACTGTTGGTCAAGGCACTCAGACAGAGGAACCTCTGCCTGAGTGAGAGTCTCGATGGAAAGATTGTCACGGATAGAAAGTAAGTGATTTATAGTTTGTTTACAAAGGAGTTGGCTGCATAATGCACATGGTGTGACCGAAGGGATAACTTTCCATTAAAAGACTTACTTATAATTAAAATTATAGAAGGTATTCTTGCAGTAAATTAAAATATATGTATTAACTGTGACTCATACCTTATTTCTTTTAGTTGCAGCCCGAACGGCATATACTGAAATAAATAATGAAGTTTTAGAAAGCGTCTTTGCTAGATTTTTCAAGATTTGCGAAGGAGCGATATAGGGATAATATTATTATTGCGGACAATGTAGAAATATAATCCATTTTGCGTTTATCAATTCACTTATTTTAATTTCATTTGCATATGTTTGTATTTACCATACTATATAGCAATAAAAAAACATAACAGCATAAAGATGGGTTTTGGTCTTACTTTTAGGCGTTATATATATGTAGATATATGGTGGTTTACAACGAATTGAAGACCCTAAATTAAAAGCACATACTATAACTCTTTTTTGCAACAAAAATATTTCGTATATCAATTTCAAAAGTTGTAAATTAGTTTTAAAAAATCACTCGGACATTATTGTGACCAGAGCAGATAAAGGAAACGTCACAGTTAAACTTGACGAAGATGACTATTTGACAAAATTACAGAATCACTTTCGGACACCAGTACTTATAGGACCATAAATAACGACCCAACTGAACACATTGACCGCTCCTGTCATAAACTTGCAGACAAATTAGTTACGAACAAACTCGTTATATAAAAAATTCGTTCGAGCTTGTCAAACATCTCAATAACATTTCCATCCCTTAGAATTATGAACTAATAAGCCTAGATGTTATATCCTTATTTACAAATGTTCCACTACACTGAATACTAAATGCCATTACTATCAGATGGAGTGAAATCAATCTTCACACCACATTATCCCTACATTGGTTTAGAGAGGTGATCAAATTCATTGTCTCTAACACCTATTTTGAGTTTAACGAATCCTTTTATTACCATTTTTTGGCACCTCAATGGAATCGCCCGCATCTACCTCATTAGTAGAAATTTCTTTGCAACTAATAGAAAACAAAATATTTAAAAATTATAATAAACAAATCTTTTATTTCCGCTACGTACACGATATTATTACTTGTATTACGGAAGAAAACATTAGCAGCGTTACTGATAATTTTAACAATTTTATTAAAAAACAACAGTTTACAATGAATTAGAGACAATGAATTCAATTAGCCTTCTAGACATCATACTAATACGTACAAATGGCCACTAATTACTAACTAGTGCCAGAAACCAATTAGCTTCGGGCGATATATAAATTACTACTCATACCACCCTCTTAAAATAAAAATAGCAACAATAATAAATTTAACACACCACACCATACTACTATTAATAAAAATTTCTGCGGCACCAACATTGACCTGGTAATAAACACACTAAAAAATAACTCTTACCCTACAACCATAATTAACTCAGTCATAAATAACAGACGCAACTACCTTATCAACAAACAAAACGACCTCGCCGACCATATAAACCGTTTAGACTTGGAGTCATATAATGAACTCAAAAAATTCCAAACAATTCAAGACGATGTTAACCGAGCATATTAACAATTTAAACCATAATATAGATTTTTTCAACCCAAAATTTTTACATTTTGAAAAGAACGCTTCGCTGAGGGGTTGTTTTTGCAATTGCATAACGACAGGGTCATAAACAAACAATTCGACAATACGGCCCTGAACGAAACAAACACGTGGTTACTAAATAATGTGTCAAAATTTCTTAAAAAATGACAAGATCCCTTCGCTTTTTACATTTCCCATAAAATTTGAACACATGCTAAAAACTGCTTTAAAAAAATGTGGCATTACTATCTTAAACTCCAAATGGTTATGTTTATTTGTGTGTTTACCCATTTGTAATGTTAAAAAATATATACTTTACCAATTATACCAATGTTCTTATACTTGTACTTATGTTTTTAAAAGTATAGATCCAACTGAGCATAAAGCACTATTAAAATTTAAAGTTAAACTAGAAGGTAGGGCTATGCAAGTCGCACAATACAAAACATTCATTTGTAGTCTAAAAGCAAAGTTTTTTACAGTCTCGTTTTGTCCCTGTTTGCATTTGTTAAACTCTATTTGAAGATTTAAAAACCTGCTTAAAGAAAACTTATATTGATTCGGTACGCTCTCTTCAAATAGAGTTTAACATAAATATAACTAGCTATGATTTTAAAATATATACCGATCAGCAGTTTCGTGGAAATTTTTTTTTCATTGAAACCCTAATATTTTTTTGTTCGATAAACATAACTTGATATATATATAACTTAAAAAAATTATAAAATAAGAGCATGTGAAAGATGAAATTAAAATAAAAGTAGTGCACTTGCTGGCAGAGTGGTATTTATAAATGGTTCAGATAATAAAAATAAAATATTCCACTAGAGTTTGCATGGCACAAACAACAACATAAAAAGAAAATAAATCTAATATTAAAATATTACAAAAAAATGGGATGTATAAAGAACCAGAAAATATCGATAAATTATTTTTGTTTCTAATACATATAATAATACAAAATAGGAACTTCACCTACTACAAAATGTGCAGCATCTTGTATGCTCAAAAATAAATCTTATGCCACGCAAAATATGTATATATGAAAAATATGGAGGTAAGTAGAAACATGTGAATATATAATTATAAGACTATTCTGTCTTTGTTTGTTGTACCCATATATACCAAAGATATAATATGTGCTCTTATATAATTATATATAATTATTGTAATTATATTATTAAATTGATTTATATAATTTTACATTCAAATTACCACTTTGATTTATTAATTTGTATGTATTGTTGATATGCATAACGACAGGGTCATAAACAAACAATTCGACAATACGGCCCTGAACGAAACAAACACGTGGTTACTAAATAATGTGTCAAAATTTCTTAAAAAATGACAAGATCCCTTCGCTTTTTACATTTCCCATAAAATTTGAACACATGCTAAAAACTGCTTTTGAGTGTCTGTTGTTTTCCAATTAGAAATATTGGTCCAAAACAAAGACAATACTATTACATTTTACGCATTTCATGATGTGTTGTCTGTTGAATATTAAAAATTAGTTAAATGTATTTTATTGCATGAGTAAATAGTAATTAATTATCCTCCAAAATTTTCTCAACATTTGCAATTGTGAATACAAATTGTTAATATTGTTACGAATGTGTGGGTGAGGACCCACACATGGATGTAAAATAACGCATTACTACCCCTCTCCCTATATGCATAAAAAACTCCATGTCCCTGAGGAGGAATGTGTCCGGAGGCTGAGGGTTGTCGTCTGCATTTAACAGTCAAAAGAGTCGGTCGTAGGCCCGCGTAGGGGTGTCGGGTCGAAAGATACCGTTCTTAAGTATAAGTCGAAGGGATGAGCGCGGTGCAGTGCGCGCTATGTTTTATCAAATTAATGTTGGTGATAATGTAATTTAAAATAATGTTATGGGGGGGCAGAGTATCGGAAGCTGCCCCAAACCGAAGATAGGCTTGGTGTAATTATGAAATGTGATTAGTGTGATGCGAATCGGGATCCCGATGTATGGACATGTGATGGACACTGGTTGCGCCGTGGGTACAGAGATAAGGTTAGATTTAAGTGGTAGAGTTCAGATTGATTAAGTAGAGAATAAGTATGTAAATATATAAATATAGAATATTGTTTAGTTAAGTTACGAACAAACGCCTCTCATTACTTGTAGTTGTAAATTTAAATAATCTTTCAGCAGTACGCGATAAAAGGTAACAGTGAGTTTAACTAACTAACAATAAAATAAGGAAGGAAAATAAGGTGAAATGAGTACGAGATCGATTTTATTCAGCTTCACTTTTTATTTTTATAATATCCATGCTGCATCTCATGTTTCGATTTCCATCACATGACTTCACAAATTTAGTGACCAACCAAAAAATAATTTGTCGAAGATTGGAAATAACTTGTCCCTGAGTTCAGGTGTTCTTGTATTCAAGAAATAATTATTAATGGACACGTTTGAAGGTTTTGATGAATTTGAAATTGAGGAAGTGTGCCTTTATTCAACCATAAGGCAAGATAATAGCATTTTATGTGTGAGTTTAAATATTTAATAAAGTAGATAATAATTTATGTTATAGTGTCAGTTTCTGCTATAGCAGTAATCCGAGATCTTTCTTTGAAATTATAATTTTGAAAAACCACTGGTCTGGTAAAACTCATTTTTTTTGCTGAATGAGTACTAGATCGATTTTATTCAGCTTCACTTTTTATTCTTATAATATCCATGCTGCATATCATGTCTCTATTTCCATCATATGACTTCGCAAATTTAGTGATATATGTCAAACCAATAAATAATTTGTCGAAGATTGGAAATAACTTGTCCCAGAAATCAGGTAAGTCAAGTGGAAGGTTCCAAGATTTTGTCATCATAACTTAGCAAATCAATATTCACGACTGAGTTATTTCTGCAAGTATTAAAATATCTTCGATTGACTTTGATTGTGATCGTCACCGGTTTAAAATACCTCAAAATCCATTGGATTTGTTAAAATTCCGTCGACTAAACCACTTTTTTTTAACACGTGTTAGTGTCGTGTTAATGTATGAAAATCAGTAGTCTTTAATGCCCATGCTCTTTCTATTTGTTCGAAAACTATTTTCACATCAGTAAGATAAATTTGAATGTCTTTGACTAGATTGTAAAAATTTTTAGTATTGGCAGTAGTATCACAATGGTCATTAAAAATCCATTTTCTCTGGGCATTATCGCATCTGAATCTGTCTTCTAAACGAATAGTCCAAAATTTTAAAAATCCCAAGTCATTGATGTTCTGATCCCATTTCATTATTGTTGAAAATTGTACAGAAAATATCGTGTATTATCCACGAATCTTCATATTATGTACATATTTGTCTCGGCCGAGTTTGACCCCTTTTAAGACATGTTTTAGGCTCATGTTATTTCATGTAGATGCAAATCTATGCATCATTTGCTTTATATCTTTCGAAAGACTTTCTTTCGCATTAAAATAATATGATTGAACATTTACTTCACTTCTAATAATACTTATTGGTTCTTTATCTGGACCCAATAAAATCGCAATTTGATATCATGATATTATCAGTCATTATTAGTATTAACCCTCCTTCGCAATCTATTCTTGATAAATTAAGATAATTATATCTATAAATTTTTATAACTGCTGTAATATAATTAATAACACCGTTTTTACTTTAAGTCAATAGCACATTATATTTTGTTTCATCAACGTAATAATTTTTCATCATTATCATATTTCATTTATAACACTAATATCACTATAATCTTATTTTTCTCCTATTATTTAATATTTCCCAATTTGTTTTGTCAGCATTCAGCAATTACATTTTTTATTCAAATCCTATACAATTGAACAAATTTTACATATTCAAAGACGACACATATTTAATATAAAAAAAAAAACATAATTTAAGAAAACTACCGACACTTTACATCAACAATACAATACTTAATTTGAATAGTTTTTTGTACTTGAAATGATGCGCAGATCTTTAAGATTAATTTTTGTTCAACAAGAAACTCATAAACAAATAAAATTATGTATGTTCAAATAGTAGCACATACAACTAAACTATTTAATACCCGAGAGTATCCGTAAGTGAAAACTCAAATAGTAGCACATTTAAGTATATATATAAATTAAAAAAAAAAACAACCGCAAACCATTTTCTCGATTTTCTGGAACACGAGTTATGCTTTTATGTGATGGATTGCCATGCAAAACTCTACCAGAGGAAAACACAAGATACAATATTATTCAAATTAAATATAATTTGTAATTTGATAGTTGTCATTTTTCAGGTTACGCTTTTCGTACATTTTCTAATTTTATTTTATTCCATAATACCCTAATAATTCATTTTCAACAAAACAATTGCAAAAAAAGTTTTTCAAGATATATTTGCATTACGAAGTCAGATATTGAATTGAAAAACTGAACTTAAACTGGCCTCGTCTCCAATAGTGCCGCTTGTACTAGGGTTTATACAAAAACCGATATTTCAGAAAACCGGTTTTCGAATTTTAATTTTATTAAAAAACCGGTTTTAACCGGTTTTCGACTTTTATATAGATATAAACTATATACTTTTATATAAATTTTTGCTCAAATATTCTGTAATTTGTCCGCTTTAGTGAAATTTAGAGCAGTATTTGACTGAATTTATTTATTGTTCAACTTTATAGATAGTAAACAAAATTATTTTAACTTTAATTAGTTTGCGCTCATGTTAGTAAATTAAATATTGTTGCTGCTAAAGGTAATTGATAACTGAAGTTTGTGCTCATGTTAGTAAATTAAATATGGACTTTCTAATTACAAAAATTTTATTTCAGAAAGCTGCCCACATAGTTGCCCTAGGATGGTTGCAATGCAAGGTATATATTATCATATTGTTTAATATAATATACATAATACAATTTTTATTTGATTTTAGCAACTCTTGACTTGATACTAAAGCGTATGATACTCTTGGAGGGAAAGGTCAGCGACCAAAACAATCTGGCAAAGCGTACATTACCTCAAAAGGAAAAAAAATATTTTTGATACTATCTTTCCATTGAAGACAATGAATGACATTGAAATGGTGGAAAGAAAGATGGGCGAAGACAATGGGGAGAAAATGAAATCTGATCTGGTACAAAATATATGAAATTATTTAAAGAGAAAAAATTAATTTATTTATAAACGATTTTTTTTAAATTACAGACTGATTTTGTTCTCAGGCAGAGTGGACGTGACATGACTGATCATGCCACAAATGTTATGAGTAAAATGATTACTGATGAATTGGCCATAAAATATTCATGGCTAGGAAGAAAAAATAATTTGCCTAGGCTAACAATTATTAATATCCTCAAAGGTAATATATGCAGTAGTGATACGAAATATGAACAATACAACACACATTTTAATACACACTTTAATAATTACAGACGTTTCGAGACCATGGTATGCTTCATCTTTAGTGTAATTTTAGAACACTAAATATTATATACCAAATTATTTAATATTTTATTTAAATTATATTTAATTAAAACAAAAAGACCAACTATCTCTTACAATGCTTGATCTGTTTAAATATTCACATGTTTAGTACTGTGTCAAGCATTGTAAGGGATAGTTGTTGTTGTTTTATTTAAATATAATTTAAATAAAATGTATTAAAATATAATTTTTTACTGTTTAGAAATTACACTGAAGATGAGGCATACCATGCTCTCTAAACGTCTATAATTATTAAAGTGTGTGTAAAAATCAGAGTGTTTTGTTCTTCATATTTACCATTTTATATATATATATATATATATATATATATATATATATATATTATATTTATATTTTGTATAAATATATTATTATTATTTGTATTATATATTATAAATATATTATTATTATTTGTATGATATATTTTGTCGGTTTAAAAATTCACAGAAATATTTATTCAAAAGTATGGAGCTACAGTCTCTGATCTGGACCACTGCTTGAGCAATTGGTTGAGGTTTGCCAAACAGAGGCATGAGCGCGCCATGAAGAAATTACAAAAATAAAAAATATACTGTTTTAGTGTAAATATTTCTTTTTAGTTTAGTTTTTTTAAATGTTGTAAATTATATTATATTTTTTAATGTTTATAATAATAAAATATATTAAAAAAATATGTTATTAACATGTTTAGTATTACAGTTTTGTTTATTATTACAATTATTACAGTTTTGTTTATTATGAAATATTTTGTACTATATACTTCAGTATAGTATTTGTTTCGTAAGAAGGAAGCATTTGTTACTGTTTATTATAAAATATTTGTTACTGTTTCGTTTATTATAAAATATTTGTTACTGTTTCGTTTATTATAAAATAATTGTTGCTATTTCGTTTTATATAAAATATTTGTTACTAAATTGTTATAAAATATTTGTATCGTTTTGTTTATTATAAAAGAGTAGTGAGAGTATTAATAGTATTAATCTATATTGCATATGTATGTTGCCGTAAGTTACCGCAACTTCACAATGTAACGCACCTTGTAACGCACATGATGCGGAAATAGTCACCTTCAGGCAATGCATTTGATAAGGTTGCCGCAATGAAACATGTAACACATGTTATATAACTGCAATCTAACGGCAATGTAAAACTGTTTAGGGGGTATCTCCAGGTAATAAAATTTCTTAGGGACGGTGAGGTTGACGTTATATAACTAGGTAACATTTTTATATAACCGCAAACTAACGGCAATATAAAATTGTTTACAGGGTACCTAGTAAACAACATGTTGCGGCAATGAAACTTGTGAGTTGCAAAGTTATGTAACAAATGTTAACTAAGTGTAATATTTGTGCAATGTATATCGAGAGGTACAAAGTCCCATACAGCACAAGATAGTCCGGGGACTATCCGGCTTGTCCGCTACGCGGTTGCAATATCGCGCATATTCCACGGACCGTACAAGGACTGTCCGCATTGGGATGTCTCAAATCCGCGACATCGTACGGTCCAGGGACGATCCGTCATGTCCGCACACGAGGAAAGTGCCCAAACAAAATTTCTCTTTCCCTTTAGCGCGTTACTATCCCTTTCTGACAAAGCGTATTAATCATTTACCGACGCCATATTAAATACATTTCATTTTCTGTTGTAGTAATTTTTTGTGAAGTAGTTGACGTTTGATTTCTTATAATATTTAATTAAATATTAACTTATATTTATAGTTATATTATAGTATAATATTTAAATATTATATATAAATATTAATTAAATATTATTATATTGACTGAAGTAAAGAACTTAAAAATATCTTTTCCTTAAAATATGGCACCAAGAAAAGTTAAAAGTGTTGGACTTATTTCAAAGAGACAATTTCGAAGGCGAGTTAATAAAGAGGTAACCGATGTTATCGCTGCGTATTGCACGTCGTCGAAAAGTTCTGTAACGTTTAATATGTGCTCAGAAACATCAATAATAAACAATAGTAACATGGTACCATCAAGTGGCTCTTCTATGACTTTTAATAGTATTTCAGAACCATCAATTATAAATAATTTTGATAATAGTTTGGCACCATCGACTGCCTCTCCAGAAAAGAATCTTCAGGAAGGTAAAAATTCATCAGATAGTATTTCAGATTTTCTCAAAAAATGGGCTTTGTTGTACCATGTTCAACATAATGCTCTATCAGCTCTCTTAAAGCAATTGAGAAAGCATGAATGCTATTCTGATTTACCTCAGGATAGTAGGACATTATTGAAAACTGAAAGATTATCGAAAAGTAGGATTGTATCACCTGGCGAATATATCCATTTTGGTTTGTCCAATGGAATTAAAGACAGCCTGAATAAAAGAATTCCAGAAGACAATAATATAAATTTAGCGATGTCGGTTGATGGTTTACCTTTATCGAGGTCTTGTAGAACAACGTTATGGCCAATATTAGGCTCTGTAATACCTTCTAAATATGTATTTGTTATTGGTATATATTGTGGTTTGGAAAAACCTAAAAACGCTGACAACTACTTAAATGATTTTATTGAAGAGGCAGTGGTTTTGTGTAGGGAAGGACTTACATATGAGGATAAGCATTTCAAATGCTTTATAAAATACTTTGTGTGTGATACACCTGCAAAGTCTTTTATTTTTCAAATAAAAGGACATACTGGGTACAATAGCTGTACTAAATGCACAACTGATGGTGATTACATTCAAAACAGAGTTTGTTTTCCAAAACTTGATGCTCCTGAAAGGACTGATGAACTTTTTAGTGCTGGAGGGTATGAAGATTTTCAAATAAACACTTCAAGATTGATGGAAATTCCTCATATAGGTTTCGTTACAAATGTTCCTTTAGACTATATGCATCTCGTTTGCATAGGTGTTATGGGCAAGTTGCTTGAGATGTGGATCAGTGGTAATTTGAACTGCAGAATAGGTACCGCACAAGTTACAAAAATATCTCATCAATTAAGAGAAATGAGAAATAATATTCCTGTTGAATTCTGTAGACGTCCAAGATCTCTGAAATTCCTCAATTCGTGGAAAGCTACAGAATACAGGCAGTTTCTGCTATATACAGGCCCAATTGTCCTTAAATCTATAGATCCTACGTCCTTAAACCTACAGATTTTTATAATAATTTTCTTAGTCTGCATGTAGCCATAAGAATTTTAAGTTCTCGCGATTCATCCAATGAATCTCTATTAAATTACAGTAAATCTTTATTAGTATATTTTGTTAATGGTTTTAAAGCTCTTTATGGAGAGCATCTTATTTCGCACAATGTGCATTGTTTAATCCATTTACTAGATGATGTCCGAAGATTTGGTTCATTGGATAATTTCAGTGCTTTCAAGTTTGAAAATTACATGCAGACTTTGACAAAATATGTGCGAAAACCTGAAAGACCTCTGCAACAAATTGCTCGCAGATATCATGAATTTCAAGGATACCACTCGGAACAAGTGAATAATATCGAATGTGATAATGATGTTGTGTTCAAGCCAAGTTTATCAACAGAGCATTTTGATGGTCCACTTTTTACCTACTGTGGAAATCCACAATTTGAAAAAATTAAATGTGGAAGTGCTGTGATTAATATAAGAAGAGAAGCCGATCGATATTGTTCATTGATTGATGGCTCAATCATCTATGTCTGCAATATTGCTTCATTGAATGGAGAAACAGTTATCATAGGCCCTCAATTTAAAATGATGGAAGATGTTTATATAAGTCCTTGTCATTCATCATTAATCGGAATATACAGGGTGCATAACCTTTCAAGTTTACAAGTTTGGGGTGTGAAAAATATAAGAAGTAAAATATTCATCATACCGGACAAAACAAATGATACAAAAATTGCAATTCCTTTGCTTCATTTATCCTAATTGAGTTCTTGAACATGTATTGTTTTTTTTAATCTTTGTTTTTGATATTTAAATTTATATGTTATTTTTTAGATTAGTTATTGTTTTTGTAATTTCTCTGTGTTCAGTGGTTCAGTGATATTTTTTTCTCAAATACTACAAGTGCGCAACATTATATTTCTTTCTTTTTCATCGTATTGCTTAGTGTTCATGTTATCCGAAAAGCGGCGCTAGTGTTTCAAAACAACACCACGTGCTTTATTCCAAATATATTTTTGTTGGGTTATACTCATTATTATTTCGTCTTTCAAAGTGTCGACAACCAAGTTTTATTCAGGAAAAATGGAATGTAAGTATAAATGTAACAATTGAAGCATGAATCGTTCATGAAATATGAGATGCTATCATGTTGCGGAATTTCGTGATGGTATTCGTGTTTTACCCCGAAATTGGATTGATTTTGAAAAGAAATTAGCTTTCTGGCCCCATTTTAAGTCAGATATAGCTTTCGACAAGGCTGCTGAGAAGATGGAGGTACCAGAGAGCTCTTCACCAAAATATACTGTTAAAAGAATATTGGCTTCTTGTGGTGAGTTTATGTATACATATTAATTAATCATATATGAAAATTCTACAGTTGAATACAATAAATACAGTTGCTTGTAATAAAAATATATTACATATTTAGATGATTATGGCAAAGCCAGGAAAAAGCTGGCAGAAGCCCGAGTGTACTCGGATGTGGGATCCGAGTCAGAAGAAATCAAAGCAAGAAAAAAAAGATCAAAGACTGTACTCTCATCGGATGATGAGAGTGATGATGGGGGACTAATTCTGCCACCTCCACCACTGATGCCAATTGTATTAGCAAAAAATGCTCCGAGTAATACAAATGTTACAAGGGAGAAAGAAGGTGGAGCAGCATGTTTATGTGGTGTTTATTAACACTTTTCGGGGGACGGGGTAAATACAAATTTTGTGATATGGTGTTCTGCGAGATCATCACAGGTATTTATTAAATATTTTATCATTTTGGTTAATAAGATGTATTTAAATAAATAAATAAATAAATAAATAAGATGTATTTAATCTTTTATTAATTACAGATACTGTACTCAAAAATCTTCCAAAAGAGACAAAACATGCGGTTGCAGAGGCAGTTAAAAGTTGGCTGAGACATGCCAGCGAACGGTTGATGAGAAATCAATTGTAAGATCATATACATACATTATTTTGAGTTTAAAATTTGGGGGTTAGATCAATAAAAACTAGTACGAGAGTTTTTAGAGATTTATTTAAAACCCATTTGTTTTGGCTAGCATCCATCTTATTTCACATCCATATGTTGCCTCATTCCTAGCCCTCATTCAGTCAAAAAATTAGTTAATATTCTAATTTAACAGTAAAATTAACTAATTTTTCCACTGAATTAAGGCTAGGATTATAGCCGAAATGTATGGATGTAAAATAAATTTTTGAAAGAAATTCATGTTTTTTATTGATGTTACGCCCGATTACTATAATAATATATATATATATATATATATATATATATATATATATATATATATATATATTATATTTATGTTCATTATTTTTAACTATTTGTTCTATGTTTCAGAAAAGGAATGCCAGTACAAGACCAACAAAATTTGTAATTGATTGTTTTATAAGAATTGCTTTTATGAGGAATTGTTTAATAAGAAATTGTTTTATAAGAATTGTTACTTTATACTGTAGTTACTTATATATTATATTTATATTATATAGGCATCCTAAGAAATACAATATATTTTTTCAAATTAATGTTTTTTTTATTATCAATGCCAATATTATTTTCAGCTAGATATTATTAATTAAATAACCCATAATTAAGTACAATGTATGTACAACCTCACGGCCGGAATATCCGGCGCGGGATAGCCTACGGATCATCCCTAGGGCAAGCCGGACTGTCCATGGATGATACGCGGACTACGAGTGTCCCGCATGCGTATATCCCACGGAATTTCGTCGGATCGTCTTGTGCTGTGTGGGTTTGCGTCAGTAAGAGATGTGATAAAATATTTTCCGTTGAAGATCATGGCGGAAGTGGAAATGGTGCAACAATGTATAATTAAAAATAATTTGAAAAGTCAAGTGGTATGAGAATGATACAAATTTCAGATAATATTTTATTTAAGTTATATTTTACACCTATTGTTATTTAAGTAATGATATTTTATATTTTATAAATAAATAAATAAATAAATAAATAAATAAAAAGATGACAGAAGACTCCTCAACCGAGGTTTCCTTATCGCAAGACAATCTTTAGAGCTCTCTCTCGCACAGCAGACTTCAAAGAGTAAACAACAAACTTATACATGCATCATTAAATCGTTCTTTCTTTATAAATAAACTTTTATCAAACCAGTGCTTTGTATAGTTTCTGCTTTACAAATTAAGTTCTTTTTCTTTATTCACGCTTTGGGCACAATAGCTGATTGAATTTTTTTTAGGGACTGTTTTTATCCGGTTCATTTGTTGAAGACTATGTTTAGAGATTGTCTAGCTAAAGACATTAGCTGGGCAGGATGAAGCGGCAAACTTAAATTTTGCGAGATGCTGTTGTGTGAAATTATCACTGGTATTTCATAACTACTTTTTTATTGCTATTAATAAGATCTATTCTATTAATTTACTAATTTTATTCATTACAGACACAGTTCTTAAAAATATACCAACCGAGACAAAATTTGCAGTCTCAGAGGCCGCGAAGAGTTGGTTAAGACATGCCAATGAGCGATATATAAGAAATTTGTAAGATTATATTATATACATACATATATTTGTGTGTGTGTGTTTACATTCATTAATTTTAATTATTTGTTCTATGTTTCAGAAGAGAAATGCGAGCAGAGCCTTCTCAATATATTATCAACATGAATATTATTTTCAGCTAGAAAATACAATTCAAATATACCATAATTAATTACAATGCATGTCCGATTCCTATCCTGTTCCTATCCTACTTACGGACGGAGTATCCCGCGCGGGATAGCCGGCGGGGGGACAAGAGGGACGTACCGTTGGATGGTTCTGCGGACGAAGAATGTCGGCATGCGGATAGCCTACGGATGATCCAGAAGATCATCTCCTGCTGTCTGGGTATATAAAGGGCATTTTTTCAAAAATTTCGTAATTATTACAAAATATTTCCCAAATCCATATTACGTAATCCACATTACTTAAAATAGGGGCTATTATTACAGATTACTTAACGAAAAACCACGTGAGTTTGTAACAATTTTTGTGTAAAAATTACATAATTATTACAAATTTTGACTTTGCGGGTTGTATTATAATTAAGGTGTTAAGAATTCGTTAGATATATTATGATCATTGTTTAGTTTAAGTGAGCACACGCTGCACGTGAAAATCATATAATTTTACCATATATATTTCCATAGACTAAGTAAATACGCTGCATCCCCCTCTATATTTTTATTACCAATTTATCCTTCGTCAAAATTTTAGTTTCAAGGACCGAAAGAATGCTAAACGGTACTGGCAAAACAATTTTTAGTCAAACAAATGGCTAGACAAGAATAAGGTTTTGTAAAAATCTAAATGTATTTGTTAATTATTTTTTTATTTTTTATTCTTTATGAAAAAGAAATTACTGACATTTGGTGCTTGGTTTCAATTACTATTTTTTACAAGATGTATTAATATGTGTAAGTGATAATCTGAGAATTTCAAGTAAGTAATGTTTTATGCATTATTTTAATTTAAGGTTTAGATATAATTAGTCTGTAAATTTAGTTAAATCTTTCTTTTTATTTTTGCTATTGTATATTTAGTTTTTAACGTTACTTTCTGTTTTTTTCGAAATTGTAGAACCACTGACGATGACGTAGAATTTAACATCGAAACGTATGGAAAAATAAAGATGTTTTGAAAAAATCTTTACCTTATTTATATTTTTTACTTGATTTTACGCCCTCCAAGAAATTAATCATGTATATATATATATATATATATATATATATATATATATATATCTATATATATATAGATATAAATCTCGTGTCACGATGTTGGTTCGCGATGGACGCCCAAACTACTGGACCGATTTTAAATTTTAATGGCTCATCGTGTGCATATATATCCAACTTAGGTTATAGGAAATTTTGAAAATTAAATTTGAAATATAAATATATAATTTTTATAAATTTCTAAAAATTTTGACAGAAAATGACCAAAAAAAAAACAAAACACTAAAATGACAAATGTCAAAATTAAAGGAAATTTGGATATATAATTTTTGAAAAAAAAATTTGACATTTCAAAAAATAAAATTCAAAAACATGTACATATATAGAAATATCCAACATTTATATCCAAATTTGATGAAATGCTACATACAAAATCACTGATTATAGTTTTAAACAGTGGCGTAACTATAGGGTGGCGTGGGTGGCAAAAGGCCACGGGCCCCCGGCCCAAGGGGGCCCCGGCTCAAGAGGTCGCGTGCTCAGAAATATTGTTTCTACATTATACTCTAATACTTTATTTCATTTGAAAAGTATGTTTTCGTAAGAATCAGGGGCGTAACTACCGCCGTATCAGCCGTATCAAATATACGGGGCCCCCAAACCAGGGAACCCCCAACGTCCGTAAGAAACATTAATAATATAAAAAAAATTATGAAAAACGAATTAATCATGAAAACTTCGTTCAATCAAATTTAATGTCGTTAAAAAAGTACGCGAGGAATGTAAGATTATTATTTTAAAGAGTTTTATTTTGTCCAGGCCACGGGGGCCCCAAATACGCGTAAAAAAAGTACGCGAGGAATGTAAAATTATTATTTTAAAGAGTTTTATTTTGTCCAGGCCACGGGGGCCCCAAATACGCGTAAAAAAGTATGCGAGGAATGTAAGATTATTATTTTAAAAAGTTTTATTTTGTCCAGGCCGCGGGGGCCCCAAATACGCGTAAAAAAGTACGCGAGGAATGTAAGATTATTATTTTAGGAGTTTTATTTTGTCTAGGCCACGGGGGCCCCAAATACGCGTAAAAAAAGTACGCGAGGAATGTAAGATTATTATTTTAAAGAGTTTTATTTTGTCCAGGCCACGGGGGCCCAAATACGCGTAAAAAAGTACGCGAGGAATGTAAGATTATTATTTTGAAGAGTTTTATTTTGTCCAGGCTACGGGGGCCCAAATACGCGTAAAAAAGTACGCGAGGAATGTAAGATTATTATTTTGAAGAGTTTTATTTTGTCCAGGCCACGGGGGACCCAAATACGCGTAAAAATTAGTAAAATCTAACAAATTTTGGTTTTATTTCACTAATAACAAAAGTTAGAATAAACATGAAAATTTTCTTCTAAATAAATTTAATTTCGAAAAAAAAACATGAGCGTGTAAGAATGTAAAAATATAATTTTAGAGTGTTGTGATTTTTTTTTTAATATTTTCTTTAATATTTATGAAGCTCTATAGTATGCAAAAAATGACTAATAGAAAACTAACTTTTTATTAAGTCATTTCTTGAATAGATTATGCGAATTAAAAAATCAAAATTAATTTAGTAGTTTGTTCAAAAATTAGCAAAGGAATGAATTGTAAAGATTGTTTGTAAAAACAAAATATCAAACTTAACATGTAGCTTATAAAGCTAATTAAAAATTAAAAAAAAATATGTTTGATTTTCAAAACAAAGCAGTAACTGTACTTTTAAATTATTAATTTTGACTTATAATTATTTTTATTTTTATGTTTTTTTGTACTTATACATTTTAATTTTTTTTTTAAATTTTTTTATACATACATTTTAAATAATTTCCTAATTTCAAACCATAAAATATGAATAAGTAGAAGTAGATTTACTCATTTTCAATACAATTCATTACAAATCGTGGATATATTTTATATAACATTTAACACGTTGAAAAATTTCGAGTTTTTTTAAATTAAATTAAAACCACTTGATTTTACTGATAAGGGGGCCCCATCAAAAAAATTTGCCACGGGCCCCGGATGGCCTAGTTACGCCACTGGTTTTAAATCTAATTAAAAATCAATGCTTAAAAATTTAAATAAATGTTGACATGAAAAAAAAATAAATGTCTGTCAATATTTATGAAAATTATTATATAAATAGATTTATGATTTAGATTCAATTGATTGGCTAACCAAATTATTTCGGAAACCAAAACTTCATTAAAACCTTATAGATTAGAGATCACAATAAAAAAGCGGCACTTGAATTTAAAAATAATCATAACCAAAATTTTGACATGTCACAAAAAAAGAATGTTTAACGAGTTACTTCAATAATTATGTTACAGAAAATATTGCCTAACAAATTATAGATACAAAACAATATTGTAAAATAAATATTTTCAAAAAATTTTGACAGAAAATGGCCAAAAAAAACAAAACACTAAAATGACAAATGTCATAATTTATGGAAAATTTGAGAAAAAAAGATTTATGATTTTTGAAAAACAAAAATTGACAGTTCAGAAAATATAATTCAAAAACATGTACATATATAGATATATCCAACATTTATATCCAAATTAGATGAAATGCTATATTCAAAATTACAATTTATAGTTTTAAATCTAATTAAAAGTCAATGTTTATAAATTTGAATAAATGTTGACATGAAAATCGTCAAATGTCATTTGTCAAAATTTATGAAAATAATTATATAAATAGATTTACAATTTATATTTATTTGATTAGCTTACCAAATTATTTCGGATACCAAAACTTCATCAAAACCTTATAGATCAGAGATCACAATAAAAAAGCGACATATTGAATTTAAAATTAATCATAAACAAAAATTTGACATTTCACAAAAAAATGTTTAACGACTTCAATAAGAAACAAATAAATTAATTATTCCAAGTTATATTGCCGAAGAAATTATAGATACAGCACAATATTGTAAAATAAATATCATAGATTAATTTTCGACCAAAAAGGAAATATTTTGACATTTACAAATATACTGCATATTGAATATATGAAATTGACATTCACTATTTTTCAATTAAATGAAAATGTAAAAAATCAAATATTTATATAAAAAATTGTATATTCAGATGAAGATACTGATTTATTAATTTAGACTGAAACCTGATTTATTCATTAATTTAAAAAAAAATTGGCATAAACAAAATTAAAATAAACAAAACACCTGCATCATGCGTTGGAATTAATTATCGAAGTGTAAAGAAATTTGTGTAATTAAAAAAAAATATTATTATTATATGAGTTGAGATAAATTTTGATTGCCATCGCAAACGTTAATCATACAGAAAATTGTAACCTCTTAAATGGAATAGTACAATCTGAAGGTATCATTGCAATCTGACAAAAACAAACTAGACAAACTAAATACTATATTATATTATATTAAATTTCGATCCAAAAGAAAATATTTTGACAGTTATAATTAATTTGAAATGAAATGCAAATGTCAAAAATCAGATCTTTATGTAAAAAAATATTTATTTCCACAATATTCCCGTGTTGAATTTGCACTTTTTTATGAATTTAACAAGCATATAATATATTCATTGATCACTTAAAATAATTATTAATTTATAATAAATAAATATTGACGTATTTGACATGACAAAAGTATAATAAACAAAACGCTATCATGCGAGTGAATTAATTTTTGAAGTATGAAATGTCAAATAATTTTGAAAATTATAACAAGTTTTTAACTATTTGTCAGAAAGAATATATTTTATTACAAATTCATACCCATATCAAGCACCAAAGTAATAAATACTATTTATAAAATGACATTATTTATAGACAATATGATTTTAATGCATATTTTAATTATATGTTTTATATAAATATCAAATAAATATATTTATGTTTCACTTGATTTTAATGAAAATAATTCAATGCCAAAATAAAGAGTATACATCTAAAATTATAGTCTAAATATTACAATTTTGATAAATAATCATCCATTATTTTACAGTACAAAAATTGATAAAAAATTAATAAAAGTGCCAAAAATCAAACATTTTATAGATTTGGACTCGGATTTCTCAGAACTTTATCCATGTTAGTTTCAGGGATAGTATGAATATCAATTTGCAGTCGAAAATTTATATGATAAGTGATTAAAACATAATAGATCACAATAAAAAAGCGACATATTGAATTTAACATTAATCATAAACAAAATTCTGACAGTTAAAAAAAAAATGAATTTTTAACGACTTCAATAAGATACAAATAAATTAATTATTCCAAGTTATGTATAGATATAAATTATATCATATTATATTAAATTTCGAACCAAAAAGGAAATATTTTGGCATTTAAAAACTTCGTGCATATTGGATATTTGAAATTGACATTCAATATTTTTAAATTAAATGCGAAAGTAAAAAATCTGATATTTATATAAAAATTATATATTTAGATAATGGTACTGCGATGATTCAGACTAAAATCTAATTTATTCATTGATTAAAAATATTTCACTATTTGACATAAATAAAATTAAAATAAACAAAGCACTATGATGCGTTCGAATTAATTATCAAAATGTAAAGAAATTTGTGTAATAAAAATGTAACATTATTATTAATATATCATGTATATTATAAGAACTTTTGCAATGCGAAAAAATATTTTTGATGGCAAAACAGCGTTTGCCGGGTCAGCTAGTATATATTTATATTTATATATATATATACATATATATTGTTGAAAATTATGTTTTTTTTTTAATTTTTATTAACATTAAATATTTTAAACTTTGTTTAGTCATAAGTAAATTCGTAAGTTCGAATATTTTATACATCTGCAAGACGACCCTTAATAAAAGGGTATGATAGCTCATGGACCATCGGCGAGCTATCATAAAACTAAAAATACTGAGAAATATTTTGAAAATGTAAGTTATTTTGTCCTGAACTGTTAACGAAGTATCATCAAAAATATTTATAAAGTATAAACCAGAGCACGAAATAATTCAGTATATCAAAAGTGATTCTTTCATTTCACACACTGTCGAAGAGCTATGAAGTGTTCCAATTTTCAGTTATCCAGTATTAATCCAGAACTAGAGTAATAAAAAGCATTCAAATAATTAAAATTGGCAACATTGTAATTAATTTAGTAAACCCATTACTAACGTCTCTTCATTTGCTGGCAGTTTAACCGAATCCAACTTCGTGATAAGAGTACAAATATAAATAAATAAATAAATTAAAACATAAAGTGTGTGAAAAATATGCAAACTCTTGAATCATCAAGTAATACAAAAATAAAGTGCTCATCGATTAAATCTATAAAAATCAACAAAAATAAACTAATAAAAAAAATAATAACAAGTGGAAGATTTTGAATTTCAGAACGTGGGACCAAATCACGACTTAAATCTACTTAACCATAAAAGATAAATTTCCACCTCATGTACTTATAAAAATAACCCGTAACAAAATTTCTTGCTGAGACTCATTAAAATCATTTTTGTATAAAAAAAATACCGAAAAAACTTCTGTATCAATTCTTCTTGGAGAGTTAGTAAATTATTAACAAAAATCTAATGAATCTGTAAAATCTTTTAGTGAAAGAATTAATAAATTATAGTATAGAATTTATGATAAAGATTGTGATACACACGAAACTCGCAGATAATTTGCAAAATGTTTAAATGAAAGGGCTCTCAGAACTTTTCTTAATGGACTGAAAATGCCATTGAAAAATTTATTAAAATCTTGTAGGTTTGATAATTTAAATGACGCTATAGACTTTGCAATTGCCGAAGATACTCATTCATCCTCAATTTTAACATGTATACACATACTAGATAATATAGACATATTATCTTCTCCCTTCATAAAATATTTCACACGATGTTAATTTAATATTGTGAATTTACCTTCTAAAGTATAATTTTTTATTTGTTTGATTAGTTCAAGGCGCGGTCGTCAATTATAATTTATTTAATGATTTTGTTAGTCTGTGCCATCATAGACAAGTTCATATCAAAACAACACGTGCTTTAAGCAATGAAAATAAAGCCTCATTCTATTCTTCCTGTAGTGTTACTGAGTTTTGGTGTTATTTATAGTTGTAATTTGTTGAGTTTTAATATAAACGCTATGGATCTCTTGGGGTAAGTTAATAATATATTTCGTGATTCAACGATATTGTAATATTAAACTGATATGCTTTCATTACTTTATTTGTAGAACAAAACAATTTGCTGTTGTTTTTGACAAATCTGGTCATACTGAAATACCAAGCAATTGGTTAATTTTAGGTGACGATGGTTCATCAAAATCCAACAGGATTAATTATAAGGCGCGTGGAGCCAGATTACTCCACTTGGATGAAAACACCCATTACCTTTTTTTTTTTTTTTTTTTTTTTTTTATTTGTATATTTATTAATCAATCAATAATACAATTATTTCAATACATTGTAATCTTAAAACTATAATCAACACAATCTGAATTGCTTAAAGCAAAATTTTAATTTATTTAAAAACAAAATATATATTTATTACTGCCAAACTCCTTCCTAGTCATCCATTTTCTTCTAATTTCGTTCAGAAAATCGTATAGTGATTTATTTTTCTCCAAATTATACCATACTGTGGCAGAAACAAACCACAGTAAAGCTCTTTGCTTTTCACTATTTTTTAGTTTGATTTCAAAAATATTTTTAATGTCCATTTTTTGTAAGTCTATACCACAAGTTGTTTTGATTTTTTCCGTGGTCCATTTCCAAATTGTTGCAGCCATTCCACATTCTTGTATTTTATGTTGAATTGAATCATTTTTTTGGCAAAAATTGCATTTGTTATCAGTTGTTATCTTATGTCTTAATAAGCGGTCTTTTGTTGCAATTTTTTCATTTAATACAAGATATGTTTTGGATCGCCATAAAGATGGAATATATTTATTAGATATATTTTTCCAGATTATATTCCAATTCAGATCTGGGTATTTCCCTTCAATTGGATTTATAATTATAATTTTATTCAATTCAGAATAAATATGTTTTGTTGTGATATTTATATCATTATATTTTATCACCAACTTTATAATTTCTCTGTATACTGTGGGAATTTGAAATATGTGATCTTGATTGTTTATTTTTAATATATAATTCAATATTAAATTTTTGTTTTCGCAATTTTCTTCATTTATGATTTTTATAAAGTTCCTGGTGATAAGTGCATCTGCTTTGTTCTCTCATTAATGAGGTTTAATCCACCTTCTTCATACTTTTTTTCCATTTGTTTTCTTTGAATTTTATATAAATGGTTTTGCCATATAAATTCATTCACTATATTCTGAATTTCTTTAATTATAATCTTTGGAGCAGTTAAGATTTGCGCAACATACCACAATTTTGATAATGCATATATATTCACAAATCTTACTCTCTGAATCAGATTGAAGCTTCTACTTTTTCCGTTATATAATATATTTCTGACACTATTTTTTACTTTATTCCAGTTTTCCATGGTTGTATCTTCCAAATTCCTTCGAAATGTTAATCCTAAAACCTTAATTCTATCAGTTATTTCTATGTTTGTATTTATTTGCCTGCTTCTCCAATTTCCTACTTCTAAAATTTTAGTTTTGGATTCATTTATGGTGAGATTTGAAGCTTTTTTATAGTGTTCTAAAATATGTTTAATCATTTCCAGTTCATTTATATTTCTCATAATTATAGTCACGTCATCAGCATATGCAAAAATATGATTTGTTCTATTTAATGTTTTGTGAAAAGTCCTAATTAGCGGTTCTAAAACAATACTAAATAGCAACATTGATAATGGGCATCCTTGTCTTATAGATTGTTCAATTCGAAAATTTTTTGTTGTGTATCCATTTATTAAGACTTTTGACTTCGACAACTTATAATAATTTTTAACAAAATTAATAACTTTTGATGGAAAATTCATTTTATTCATTATTAGGAAAAGAAATGTATGTGATACCGTATCAAAAGCTTTTTGGAAATCGATATTCATAATTCCCATGTTTTCATTTTGCGTTATATCACAACACTCTATGGAAGATCTTATTCCTTCTAAATTATATGAGATATTTTTATTCGGTATACCACATGTTTGCTCACTACCTAATATTTTACTAATTTTAAACTTTATTCTGTTAGCAAGAATTTTATTTAGTATTTTTATATCACAATTCAAAAGAGTTATCGGCCTATAGTTTTTTATAGTATGTTCTTTGCCTTTTGGTATTAAGGTGATTATCCCTTCGAATAGCCGTTGATTTCTAACATCTTGAAAAATTTTATTCAATATATTTAAAAAATCATTTTTTATGATTTCTATATGATACTTATAAAATTCATATGGTATTCCATCGGGTCCTGGTGTCCTGTTGTTACTCATACTCTGTATTACCTCACATAATTCATCGATTGTTATCTCTTTATTGAGGTCTTCTGCATCAGTTGTTGTTAGAAATTTTGTAATATTTTGTAATAACATTATTTGGTGTTTTTCTGAAGAATCTTGGATTTTAAAGCTTTCTTCAAAATAATTTTCAACATGTTCCAAAATGTCTTTCGTTTTTGTAAATATTTCTTCATTATTTTTTAACTCCTTTATATACGAACTGTTTTTGTTTTTGATATCTCTAGCGTAACTAAATAACGACGCATTTTCATATTCATCAATAGTCTTAATTTTACTTCTTATCATTGTTCCATTTAAATACTTTTTTTGCATTAATATGATCCTTGTTTTTAATTCTCTAATTTGTTCCGTTAAATCTTCTCCGCTATTTTCTTTCTGTGACATATCTATTAACAATTCTTGCATATTGTTAATAGTTTGTCTTCTCATGTTTGCTGCATCAATTGCCATCGATTTGAATAATCTTTTAATTGTTGGCTTCATTTGATAAATCCACCAACTTATTACGTCATTTTTATATTTATATGTATTTTTATTTTTATTGTATATTTCTTGAAAAATATTTGTCGAGTTTTTCAACGTTTCTGTATTCAATTTCCATATTCCTTTTCCATAAATTGGTAATTTATAATCAGTTATATATTTTATTTTAAGCATATGGTGATCACTAACACTTACCGGAATTATTTCTGTATTCTTAATTGTATCCGCAATATTTTTAGATACATATGCTCTGTCTATCCTAGATTTTGTAGAATGTCTTACGAAGGTAAATTTCACTAAATTTCCATACTGCTTTACCCATGTATCTTTAAGATCCAGTTGTTGAACTAATCTATTTAAACCATTACAGAAATTTGTGTAATTACCTTGCTGGTCTTTTGCATTTATCACGCAATTGAAATCTCCTATTAAAATCAATCTACTGTTATCGACTATATGTGGCAGTATATCATTTTCAAAGAAGGAATTTCGAATGTTTCTATTTTTGCTTCCAGATGGAGCATAAATACAAATAATTCTATTTTTGTCAATAGTGATTGATGTTATTCTTCCATCAGTTGATAATACAGGATTTTCTACAGCAATTGTATTCCGGTATATGATCGCCGTACCTCTTTCAATGTTTTGATTATTATGTAATACATCATAACCAAAACATGAAATTTTTAAATTCGACGGTACTTCTTGTAGACACGCCACGTCTACATCAAAGTCTCTTAATATTTTCCTGATTATGTTAATTTTGGTAACAGAATATGAAGCACAAATATTAAGGCTAATTATTGTCCTTGTTACATTCATTAGAATTTTTTAATGATGGTATTGGTACTTTATCTACTATTTTTCTAATTTTTTCGTGTTGGTCCATTAGTGTTTCCATCATTGTTTTATGTTTTTTACATTCTGTTCTGTTGGTTTTTTCTGAATCAATATTCGCATTTATAATACTTGCTAGTATTATTGCGGAGTTCGGATCATTTTCAGTGTTTATATTTTCTGCAATAATGTCCATATTCATCGGCTCGTCATCGTTTTGTTCTATTATTTTATTTTGATTTATGTTTGTTGCTATATCTGGTTTAACTACTGGTACTGATTCTTGGTTTACTGTTGGTACTATTTCTATGTCTTGTAATAATATTTCGTCTCCATCTTTATTTCCTGTTATTTCGCTGTATAATTTTTTCTTATTTTCACTGTTTTTTCTTTTTTCACATTGGCTGATTATGTGCGTTGTTTCAAAACAATACGCACATGTTTTCGGCTGGTTATAATATGTAATTAACGCTTTATCGCCATTAATGTGAATAAAAGATGGAATGGGCTTTTCCAGAATCATGTCCACTAATCTTGTTCCTGTTAAAAATTTCTTATTCGTATCATCTATACTCCTTTTAGGGCTACTCACATATTCGTTCTGAATGTTTTTAACAGTACCATATTTAGATAGATGCAACCCAATTGTCTCGTTATTTGTTTCAAAGGGAATTCTATATACTCTAATTCTTGTAAATTTGTCATCTGCATATTTTATTTTTATATTATTATATTCGTTATTTGCCATTGGGATCTTATTGTTGTCAATACCGTTTTCTATTAAATTCTGGCAAATCTCTAATTTATTGAATTTTATATATATGCCTTTCGGCGTCGTTTGATAACCGATCATTTCGTTTTCTAAATGTTCTAAACTCTTAAATATCCATAGATATATTTCTTTCGCATTGGGTCGCAATTTGTTTTCTTCAAATTGCACCCAAATTGTATTATAACGTTGCACCATTTTTCGAATTGTCCCCGTTCCGAACGGGGCTCGCTCACTATAAAAACGGGTTTGTTTACATGCGCTGTGTTATGTTCTTGTTTTCTATTCACTTCACTTTATTCAAATTTAACTATATATTTACCTGAATATTATTTCGATGTGCACTGTTCGAAAGTCAGATTGCGACTGACCTTTATTGGGTTTTGCGGTGAGAATATTATTTACTTAGAGTTTAGGTAATCAAATAGGTCTAGTAGGTTAAGTTCATATTTTCATTTCTTCCTTGATACGCGCTTGAAAAGTTATAGTTACAACACGACGAGTTATGTATATATATATATATATATATATATATATATATATATATACACCATAAATATATCATATATATATATATATATATATATAAAATCTACATATTATATTAATGTTCCATGCTTTATTTTAGCTAATTACGAAAGCAAGAAATACCACGTGGTAGAATTTGAGGATGGCCCGAGTATAATACCAAGGAATTGGATTAATTTTTCAAATAATACGTCTCTCTGGCCGCGCTTCAAGTCTGATCTTGCTTTTGATAAGGCTGTGGAAAAAATGGAGGAGGTTAGGAGCACTGCCCCATTTTATCCATTTAAAAAAAATAGTGACTCTAGTGGTAAGTTCAAATTAACATTTTAAATAATCATATGTATTGATCAATTGAGTATTACATATATACATATATAATTTATATAAATGATTATGGAAAAGCTAGAAAGCGGCAAAAAGAAGCTGTAATGCACTCAGATGTTGGTTCTGAGTACGAAACAACTCAGCAGAGATGGAGCGAAAGTATTACACTCATCTTCAGATGAGTGTGATGATGATGTTTGTACTTTACCAACACCACCATCTGTTCCTCGTTTTGTTTCGCAAGCAAGCTGCAGCGAAACAGATATTAACAATAGTAATTTTGTTTTTTGTATACTGCATGGTATATGAAAAATATTTCTTATAATGCTGACATTTCTACCCTGCTAGCTTATTTACCGCCGGCGTCTCGATCTGTTTCGAAAACAGGCCGAAGCAAAAAGGGTCAAGATTTTAACAATGGTAATTAAAGCTTTTTGTATACTGCATGGTATTTGAAATGTTAAGTTACAAGTGCAATTATTTTTTTTAATTCTGACATTTTTACCCTGATAGCTTATCTACCACCTTTGCGATCTTTTACAAAGCAGCAGACAAATTGGAAGGAACGAAGATAACAATTGTACGTAAAGCTTTTTGTATACTGCTTGGTGTTTGAAATATTATGTTACTAGTACAAATATATATTTTATAATGCTGGCATTTCTACCCTGCTAGATTCAATTGGCGAAGAAATTTTTGTCAGGGAGATAACTAAGATGCGATTGACCATGGAGGGCGTTGTGGAGCACATGAAGGAAATGATGTCGAGAATGGATTCGTACCAGTCTCCTAAGGCTGTCATGAGTAGTGACATGAGCCAGATCAAAGAAGTTTTAAAAATGTTTCCACTAAGTTCAATGAACGAACTTCAAAATGTGAAGGATAGTCTGAGAAACAAGGATGTGAAAACACAACTGGTAATCACAAGTTCACGTAAATTTATTTTTATTAGTTAGCATTATTATAAACTAACTTTATTTTTAGATTTTGTATTTGGCTAGGACAGGCGGCAAAAATCTATCACAGTACAGTTGTTAAATTTAATATTTGATGATGGCTTGGCTAGAGAGTTTAGCTGGGCAGGTGGCAAAGAAAAACACAAATATTGCGAGCTTGTGCTGTGCGAAGTCATCACTGGTAATTTATAATTCTTATGTTTATGATATGTTGTAAATTATGAATAAAACTTACATATAAATAATTTCAGAAACTGTTCTAAAGAACTTACCAAATGAGAATAAGAACGGTATACAAGGTATTTTTGTGTGATGTATATTATTAATTTTATATATTTATATATATCGACGGTTTTCTGACGCAACCTCGTAACTCGATTTTTGACGATTTTGAGATTTAGTCAGAAAATTCTTCAGTAAACAGAGACACATAGTTCAGCGAAGTTATAAATAAAAATAATATACAGAACGTTTTTTATGCATAAAATGCAATCACGTATCTCAGTCGAAAGAATGTGCCGTGCGTAACCTCGTATCTTAAATACGATATGGCGTATGTAAACAAGTTCCCTGTCGGCAACGTTATTTAGTTCAATCTTCGTAATAAAAATTAGTATTCAATAGAGTTAATTGTTACTGAAATAGTTAATAAATACATTTATCTATATATTTTTATTGTGTCGAGGACAAATAACTCGGTAAGTAACAGAAATTAAACATTTATCAATTCTAACCTATTACTGGTACATGAAATTAAATTTTGTATTTTTAGAGTTAAATAATATGTCATCCGCAGATGAAAATTTGTCAAATAAAAAAATAATGACAGATAAGAATAAAAATAATAATAAAAATGATAATGACAAAGTAGTAATGATGCTTGATGAAACTAATGGACTTTTACTTCCTCTGGAATATACACCAGTGAACAGAGACGAGAATGTTGATTCAGGTTTATTCGCCAATATGCGCTTAGATGAAACTATAGGACTATTCGTTTCAGATTTCATTCAGAGGTTTCAGATCAATCAGTTTCATCCAGTGGATTATTAAAATCATCAAATTCTTTGTTTTTCACTCAGACCGACAGTGCAACAAGTGACATTAGTTTATCTCGTCTGAAAGCAACTACATTCAATGAACATTCAGGAATCATATCGAAAAAAGGGCTCGTAAAATCAAGGTAATTATGAAGATTGGGAATGTAACAAAACAAAAAATGTCCGTGCTGAAGGAAAAGCTTATTTTAGCATAAGTAGAAAAAAGGATGAGAGCAATTCATTAACCGAAAGAATGGAACGAAAAATGAAACCAGGATGTACGTCTAAAAAATGTGCTGCTAGTCAGGTTAAAAAGTGCAATGAAATATCAGAAAAAACAAGAAAAAAATTTTTCAATTCATTTTGGAAAGATTTGAACTGGGACCAAAAGCAGTCATGACATATCAACAGTAGATGTGAGAGATGCAATGGGAATATGGAACAAAAAATCTAAAAGTTCAGTCAATTTTTACCTATGCAAGAAAAACACTTTTGCTTTAAATAAATGCTTGAACACAAATAACTCTGCCGACTCTGCTGCAGAATTAGTAATAGATTTGTATCATAAATGTGTAGCTAAAGATTTCCATTTCTACATAAAGCCCTACTTATATGATAAGAATATCTGTGCATTTACCATCATATAGTCGATGTTTTGTAAGATCAACAAATGTGAATTAAAACTTGAATTGCGGTAACATACAAGACATTATCATGTATACAAACTATAAAACTACAATTTTTAATAAAACCCATCGCTGAATAATTGAATAAAAAATTTCGTTTCTTAATCAAGAACAATGCTCAAGTCATATTCATTTATGAATTCGTTGTATTTATATGATCATTATAATAGCCGTCCAGTAAACGTAAAAGTATTGCATATATAAATAAACATACACATATATTTAGCATATATTAAATATTTGAAAAAAAAAGTATTTTGACTTTGTTTAGTTTTCATGAAGTTGATTATTGTGAACTGAACGACTAATATATGGATACACATTAAATATTGATATATAGTACAAATTTGTGCGAACTTTTTTATATCCGATTTCAGAAAATATGGAATAAGACAAAACTATTCCTGTGTTATAAAATAATTTAACACTACCGAATACAGTATGGAAATTTTTGCTCATAATTTGATTTATTTAGAGATCTACTGTAAGATTCCATTCTTGGTAATTTTGTGCATTTTCTTTCATGCATTTTTTGGTAAACCCAAGCATTTTCTTCCATGCATTTATTTTTTTTTATTAGCCTATATAATTTGTTTATTTATTTACTTCAGAGCTATATATTTATTTTCAGATTAATTCTCTGCTAATTTTTGTTCATAAGCTCGGCATATTATTTGCTTTTTTTCAGCTTTGTTCTAATAATGAATTATCCTGATCCTGTTACTAACAATATTTTATTATACCATGTTTAGCAACTTACTGATAGTATACATAATATTAAATTACAATATGTACTAGAATATGGTACATTTGAATCTATATATGTATAGTACATTAGAATCTTTATACGTAAATGACAGTATATCTAGCATAAAATTCATTTTATAGAATCATATTTATGTACTTTTGAGCTGCACATCATCCAGTAATTGCATTATGTTTTTAATATAATGAATAAGACCATGTATGGATAATAATGCAGAATATTCATAATATTGCAGAATAACGAACGTAGAAATGAATTTTAAAACTGATTGGTAAACGCAGTTTACGTCAAAACCATATAAAAAATTGCCAACCATAGGAGACCTTCTTCTAGAATTCTGAGTACATTGAATGTATTTACATTTGAACTTGTGTTGAAGATGAAGCTTGGTAAAATATATATATTGTAATCTTCCTGGCATTGGGAGTTTGTACTTGAAAAATTACTACCCTTGTAGAGAGGTAGCAGAGAGTTTGGTGGGACTAATTGTTTTACTTCCAAAACTCCGCATAAGAAGATTTAGAATAATTTAGAATAAATAATCAATAAATATATCTTCTTCAATTAGATCTTAGTGACAAATTACAACAGCACCAAATACATAAATTATGCCAATAAATCAGTGTTTCACACAGTCTACTGCTACAAAGGTTAAACTAACCTAGCATCTTGAGTTATCGGAGGAGAGACTCAATACTTAATTTTGCAATAATCTTGATATGATATTGTGATCTAAACAATAATTTTATCTTAATCATTTTTTCCAATCAAGATAAGAACTTTTTCACCATATTATGGTTAGCTTAACTGTATTGTCAGTACTATCATTTTATATTGTAGTGATGTTTTTTTAACCATATTTAACCAATGCTGGTCTCCATTTCA
>NW_020538785.1:0-55000 GCF_003426905.1 Ctenocephalides felis
CGTTGCAAGCTGCTTACGGGCGCCTTGCCACCGGTGGACTTGCGAGCTGTCTGCTTCGTACGGCCATTATAACTCCTAGATTTCGTTTCGAGAACCTTCTCGTTTTGACGATCGTTTTGATACTGACGCGTCCGGCTCGAATATTATGATCAAAATACATTACGAATGTCCGATGCTGTGCTCGGCTGTCATTGGTCGGCGCCGAATGCTCGCATAGCTATGATGGGCGTGGCCTAGCGAGCTCAAACTTTTCAATAATTTCGCTCGTCGGAATTCAGTCGTTTTCAGACTTCGAGCTGTTTTAACATCAATTGTAAATTTATCCCGACTGCGATATATTGAAAAATGACCGGCCGTGGCAAAGGTGGTAAGGGACTCGAAAAGGGTGGCGCTAAGCGACACAGGAAATTTCTTCGCGATAATATCCAAGGTATTACAAAGCCGGCTATACGTCGTCTTGCTCGCCGTGGCGGCGTCAAGCGTATCTCGGGTCTAATCTACGAAGAGACCCGCGGTGTTCTGAAAGTGTTTCTCGAGAACGTTATCCGCGATGCAGTCACATACACCGAGCACGCCAAGAGGAAGACCGTAACCGCTATGGATGTCGTATATGCGCTCAAACGTCAGGGTCGTACACTGTACGGTTTCGGCGGTTAAATTGATCAACGGACGCAGTCATTTCTTATAAATACAAAACAAAAAAGAGCCCTTTTAAGGGCTGTCAAATATAATTAAAAGAACAAGTAATATATTTTACAATTTACGTACAGGCTTTATTTGATTTTATATGAAATTTGTTTATTTTCTTGCAGAATAACTTGCTTTGGTAATATTATTGATAATATTATCAAATTGGAAAGCCCTTCGAATATGTTTTAAAGAAAGTATTAATTAATATATATTTTACTATTTTTTCGTATTGACTTTTTATATGCAATTGATTTTCTTTTCTTACATGGGGGGGCTTCAATTAATAGAAAATAGAGCCCTTTTAGTATTAGTATACTTTACAGTTAAGGGCTTCGAAAAGGGCTCTGAATTGAAGGAGCTCAATTAAAATGAATTTATTAAATTTTGCATTTATTTAAATATATTATGTAATAATATTTTTTATATATGAAATAATATTTTTAAAATATTTACGACAATAATTTTATTTTTACGAAATATAAATTTATTTTTTTTTATAAATTATTTTATAATAAACTTAAACTTATTAACTAAATTTGAAAAACTAAAGTTTTAAATTGAATTGAATATTCAATCATTAATTTTTATCATATTGAAAATATATAGAAATTGAACATTATTTATAATATAAATTAATATAACGATCTCTAATAGAAATCTGATCAAAATTTATTGAAAATCCTAATAAAATATCATTAGTGTCAGGTTATTTTATTTTATCTATAAAACCAATGTAAAAATTATAAAGTTCTTTTGTAAAATATTTGTGGGCCCTGAGAAGGGCCTTTGTTATTGTCGACAGAACATATAAGTGGCATCACAAAATCTTCATCATTTTATTTCGAGCTGGTGTACTTGGTTACGGCCTTAGTACCTTCGCTGACGGCGTGTTTGGCCAACTCGCCTGGTAGCAATAGCCGGACTGCTGTCTGAATTTCCCGACTAGTGATTGTAGAGCGTTTGTTGTAGTGAGCCAAACGCGATGCCTCGGCCGCTATACGCTCGAAGATATCATTCACAAAGCTGTTCATGATGCTCATCGCCTTGCTCGAAATGCCCGTGTCAGGATGGACTTGTTTCAAGACTTTGTAAATATAAATGGCATAGCTCTCCTTGCGCTTACGTTTCTTCTTCTTGTCGCCCTTTGAAATATTTTTCTGGGCTTTGCCTGCTTTCTTAGCCGCTTTACCGCTGGTTTTCGGTGGCATGTCTGATGTTTACTAGTACACTGACTGATACGAAATGAGTCGTGCCGACGCTCCGTTTTCGTACTGCTTCAACGTTTTGACTGAAGCCGTAACAACGTACGTAGGCAAGGGAGGGGCGTGTCTACAAAAAAATGGGCGTGTGCTTGCAACGCTCAGAAATCTATACGGGCCCGTTCGAGAACTTTGATATCATTCTCAGTTTGAACACGAACCTGTAAACATGTCTGGTCGAGGCAAAGGCGGTAAAGTCAAGGGAAAGGCTAAGTCACGGTCTAACCGTGCCGGTCTTCAGTTTCCAGTCGGTCGTATTCATCGTTTGCTACGCAAAGGCAACTATGCCGAGCGTGTCGGCGCTGGTGCACCCGTCTACCTCGCTGCAGTCATGGAATATCTGGCCGCCGAAGTTCTCGAGTTAGCCGGCAATGCGGCTCGCGACAACAAGAAGACCAGAATAATTCCGCGTCATTTGCAACTGGCCATCCGCAATGACGAGGAACTCAACAAACTGTTATCGGGTGTTACGATTGCTCAGGGCGGTGTATTGCCGAACATACAAGCTGTGCTTTTGCCAAAGAAGACAGAAAAGAAAGCTTAAATTTCTTTTATTGTCGCAAATTGACATAAAACCGTCCTTCTCAGGACGAACAACTTTATTCAAAAAATGAACATATATTATTTTACTATTTATTTATTATTTTACTATTTTATTTATAATACTATTTAATTTACTATTCAATACTCATTTTAATTTATTTTAATTTTTTTATCATAACATTCGGTATATAATTTAATTGATTTTAGATATTTTTTTTAAATAAATATAAATAACAACATTTTGAATGAATCAAAGAATATTTAAGGTTATAAATGTACGAAATAATAACTTTATTTATTAGTTACGTTGTTATAAATCATTTAAAATGAATATAAAAAAAATCTATATAAGTATATTAATTTTTGTAGTGATTTCAACATCAAATAAATAATTCTTGTTTTATTATCGAATATTAGCACATTTATATGTTATTATGTTATCAATTATTATTGAATTTCACTAATATCGATTATAGAATTTGTATATTTAAAAAAAAAAATTGTAGGGTTTGTTAATGATTTGATTTTTATAACATTCGCAATTCAGGCTAAAATCTCGCATGTTTTCTGACCCTCGAGCAAACGGTTATTCACGGTCGTCGTGTTTAGGAACTGCCGCTGTATAGTGGCCTAAATGTTTCAGCAAGCATTTACGCTAGATATCAATGTCAATACCATAATACCTTATAGCAATTTGTTAGTCTCGACGAGAAGAATAAAATAATAATTATTCATAAAGAAAATAATAATGTTATAGTGAATTTTGACGCGTGTTTTTAAAAAGGGGCGTGGCTTAGTGATCGTGGAAAGTTTTACTAATAATTATCGTACAAAATTTATTAATAATCATAAATAAATGTACAAAATAATAACTTTATTTATTAGTTACGTTGTTATAAAACATTTAAAATAAATATAAAAAAAAATCTATATAAGTATATTAATTTTTGTAGTGATTTTAAAACCAAATAAATAATTCTTGTTTTATTATCAAATATTAACACATTTATATGTTATTATGTTATCAATTATTATTGAATTTCACTAATATCGATTATAGAATTTGTATATTTAAAAAAAAATTGTAGGGTTTGTTAATGATTTGATTTTTATAACATTCGCAATTCAGGCTAAAATCTCGCATGTTTTCTGACCCTCGAACGAGCGGTTATTCACGGTCGTCGTGTTTAGGAACTTACGCTGTATAGTGGCCTAAATGTTTCAACAAACATTTACGCTAGATATCAATGTCAATATCATAATACCTTATAGCATTTTGTTAGTCTCGACAAGGAGAATAAAATAATGATTATGCATAAACAAAATAATAATATTATAGTTAATTTTGACGCGTGTTTTTAAAAAAGGGCGTGGCTTAGTGATCGTGGAAAGATTTACTAATAATTATCGTACAAAATTTATTAATAATCATAAATAAATGAATTGTTATAAAATTATAATAGTATTATTATAAAGTTATAATGAATTATTATGAAATTTTACTATTGTCGAATATAAATTTTGTATATTTAGGTATTATTTACATATTTCCTTAAAATTTAAGAAAAATTAGATAATCTCGAAAAAATTATATGAACACACATAACGATTTATATATCATTTTATTCGTGATTTTATTCTGCATCTTTCGTACGAACAAAGTTTTTTCGTATCTTTTACTGTTTAGCTAGTAGAGAGCAATCTGTGTGATTGATCACTTATTGAAATGCAAATTACATTTAGATTGCAGCAATTATTGACAATATTTCTATATTTTCATAAAGAAACCATATAAATTATAATACATTGTTAAAATTTCGTATGGTTCTCCAGTCATTCAATTCTAATAACAATCACCATTTAGGCTAAAATCTTGCATGTTTTCTGACCCTCGAACAAACGGTTATTCACGGTCAGCGTGTTTAGATATAGCAGCAGAGCCGCATATTCAGTTCAGCAAGCATTCAAGAATAAAAGAATAAAATAATATTTATTAAATATCAACTAATATATAATCTTTTCTCGGCAATGAATATAAGATATTATTATTTTATTCTATACAATTGAATTAAAAAAAAAAAAACATAAATATTATATTTTATTATTAATGACTAAATTATTTATACATTCGATTTATTTTAATAAAATATAATATGATAGAAATATTATGATTTTACAGAATAAACAGTTTGTGAATTTTTTGACTCAAGTTATTTCAAGAAACAACAGTACAATTGTTTACTGTTTTGTATTTTATCGTTCTTTTGAAAACTACGAATGAAATAATTAATTATAACGATAATATTATTTTATTAGATACTATGCAAAAAGAGAATAGAGCACACTTCTTGAACTTGAATGCACGACGCGACATAATGTTTTACACAAATGATTTCTAACCGAATTTTATGCGTTGGTGTATTGATAGTGTATTACATCGTAAATATAATTAATTATTTCATACAAATAATATTTTATTTTAATAAAATATTATATTCGTTATTTAATCAAATCGTTTATATTAGCTATTGTTCAGTATAGATTCATAGAGTACTCAAATGAATGTTCAATGACAGTTTATGAACAATTATGATACTATTTATGAATAAAAATTTACAAAAACTGTTTCTAGGATATATAAGTATAATTACATCGCATCAAAATATAACATATCTCAATGCTCATAAAAATGCGATAACGATTTTGTTGAAAACGCACTATTGAGTGCAGAAGTTATTTGAATATAATTAGCGATATTTTAGAAAAACTAACCGTTGAAATAAATCATGCTTTTGATGATATGTTGGGGATGAATTTGGCTATCATGTAAATCCATTGTTTTATGCGAATTATTTAGAATAAAAGCGCTGGATTTAATTTTTTACAAATTTTTTTTTTTTTTTTAATTTGAAAATTTGCTTTATTTGTCTTAAATACATACATTGATTTTTACATAAAGATACAAATTGTATACACCTATTCTGGGAATATCATTATACTATCATAATATAATATTGTTAGCATATATATATAATTGTTTCAATTAGCTTATATAAGTATGAAAAGAGCTATTAAAAACATACTGCCATCAAGTGTTCTTACAACTAGTTAACAAAAGATAATTAAAATATATATTTACAACTAAATAACAATGTACAGATTATACTAAGTTATAAGAAATTTATGAAATTTGTTCAGTTATATTTGCTATGGTTGTATTTACATGTGTTCTACAATTAGATTGAAAATTAGTAGTGAGCTTTGTAATGTATTCTGTTATGTATGGAATATTGATAGAATTATGAATTTTTTCATTTGATACATATCTTTTGGTTATTGGGTTTCTACTAATTCCCAATATTAATCTAATGTATTTATTTTGTAGTCTTTGCATTATTGCTAAATTAGTTTTTGTTGTGTTTCTCCATACCGGAGATCCATATGTTAAAATTGGTCTTACTAATGATAAATATAGTAGTCGTTTATTGTGTATATTAAGTTTGGAGTGAGCACCAATTATTGGATGTAGCTTATTCATAATAGCTATAGATAAGTTTGCTCTTGTTTTTATGTGTTCATTGAATTTTAGTTTTTTATCTAGTGTAATACCTAGATACTTTACCTTGTCAACCCAATTAAAGTTTACATCGCCTACATTAAGAGGTCCTTGCAATATATAGTTGTTTCTTTTGTTGGTAAATATGATAGCATTGGTTTTTTCTACGTTTATTCTTATTTTCCATTCGGTAAAATAGCTAGATAGTTTATTAAAGTGTGTTAGAAGTTTTTTATGAATTTTTTTGAAATTTGTACCCGAAGCGAAAATTGCAGTGTCATCTGCGTATGTTAATAGCGTGGTGTTATCGTCGTGTGGTATATCGTGAATGTAAAAATTAAAAAGTGTAGGTGAGAGAATTGATCCTTGCGGTAACCCGTATGGCACTGGGTACAGTGAGGATCTTGCCGAATTTACAGAAACCATAAAAAATCTATCAGTTAAGTAAGATTTGGTGAGGTGGATAATGTTGGAGGGAAATTTTTTAATAATCATTTTGTATAGAAGTGCATCATGCCAGATAGTGTCAAAAGCCTTTTCGATATCTAATAGAAGCATTCCTGTAAGTTTTTTGTTAGCTAATTTATTTTTAACGTGTTTTGTAAGTATAGTGAGTGGATGTGCTGTTGAGTGCTTAGGTCTAAATCCATATTGTGTTTCAGGAAGGAGATTATTACTGGTGATATGTTTGTTGATATGTTTTAATATAACTTTCTCTACTAATTTACTGAACGAGCATAGAAGACTAATGGGACGGTAGCTATTGGGGAGATGGGGAGGCTTTCCGGGTTTAAGGAAAGGAAGTATGTTTGAAATTTTCCACTGATTGGGAAAGTAGCCTGTATCAATGATGCTATTGATAATTTTAGTAAGAAGGATTATGGCTTTTATGGGAAGGTTTTTAATAATTATATTTTGTATATTGTCATGTCCTGGGGCTTTTCGGCCTTTTATTTTATTTATAAATGTTGTCACGTCTTTGGGTTTGATCCAAAGTTTAATGTTCCGTTTAGCTGTTGTGGATTTGAAAAATTTTTTGTTTGTTTTTCGGACTAATTTTAATGAATTGTCGTGCCCTAAGTCTTCATTTTGTTTATGAATTTTAAGTAATTCATTTCCAATGGCGTTGGCTTTTTCAGAGTCCGAGGTATGCAATGTGTTGTTTGTAATAAGTGTAGGTATGTCGGATTGTTTTTTGGTCAGTTTTCTGGCCGTGGTCCATATTGTGTTGAACCCTGAATTAATGTTATCTAGCTTGTTTTTCCAGGTGATGTTGTGGTATTCTTTGATGTCAGTTGAGATCTGTCTGGATAGTTTGTTAAGTAATTGTTTGATGTTCGGGTCTCTTGTGTTTTGCCATTGTTTACGAACATAATTTTTTAACTTAATGTCTGCAAGTATATTCTGTGGTAAAGAGTTGGGATTTGATGAGGATTTTTGGGTGGGAATTGATTTGTTAATTGCATTTCTCACACACTCGTTAAGATTTGTTATTGCCTTGTCAATTTGTTCTGTAGTATCTAAAGAAATTTTGGTTGTTATTTGATTGTTTATATGCATTCTAAATAATTTCCAATGAGCGCGTTTGTAATCAAGAAAGTTTTTATCGTTGCTATTGTTAACTGCTAAATTATCAATAGCTACAGATGTTATTACTGGATTATGGTCCGAGCTAGAGGCAGTGAGAGTGTGTGGAGTTGCAACATGGAACAAATTTCGAGTGATTGCAAGGTCGATAGTGCTTGGGGACCAGTTGCAATTATCTGGATAATAGGTATGAGATAGAGGATAATGCAATTGAACTGTATCTATGTTGTCTAGTAGGTATTCATGTAAAACTAGGCCATTATAGTTATTGTTAGTACAGTTCCAGAGTGGATGTCTAGAGTTAAAATCGCCTGCCATAAAAACTTTAGGAAAAAGGTTGAGCAAAGCGTCTAAGTCATTGGTATCGAGTTTATGGCCAGGAATATAACTGGAAATAAAAGCTATTTGTCCCAAATTAGATTCTATTGAAATAATAGTTGCTTCTATATTATTAAGAACAGGGGTAGGAATATGGGTATGTGGGATGTTATTTTTGATAAAAATAGCGGTTCCACGACCTTTGATGTCATCTTTATCGTTTCTGTAGATTTTGTAACCATAAATAGAAAAATTTATATGTGACTTTAAAAACGTTTCGGAAACCAATGCTATGTGTATGTTGTTATGAGTAAGTAATAGTTTAAATTCAGAAGCTTTTGCCTTAATGCTGCGTGCATTCCAGTAAAGTATATTTAATTCGTTAATTTTTAAAATCATTTCCCAAAGATAAAATGATTAATTAATATATTATCATATTCATTTTCATTTGCTGAATTTAAAGTTTGGGCTAATTTTAAAATTTTTTCAAGAGATGATTTTATTGCCGGTTTTGCAAAAACCTCTTGAATGAATTTAAACGATGTAAACATACCTGATAAATTAAAATTATTGGCCTGCGGTTGTGTACCTGTTTCTTGATCCAGAGCGGCTTGTTGTTGAGGGTGCGGCGATGGAACTTGATTCTGAGGTAAGGGTAGGGTATTTGTCATTCGCTCAGGTAGCGCTGGAAACTCTCTCTGTTGTAGCACTGAATTGAACTTTCTAGTTAACGGTAGAGGAGCAGGTGCCGGGATATAGACATTTTGTCTGGCCTTGATTTTTAGTTGTTCTCTTCTAGCTTTAATTTCCAGTAGTTTCGGGCATGACTTGAAATTTGCAGGGTGGTTACCTAGACAGTTGATGCACTGAGCTGGTTCCGCTTTGGTTTTGGGGCAGCTGAACGCCTCGTGGGGTTTTGTACATTTCACACATCTATTCTGAAGGTTGCAATAAGAAGAAGTGTGGCCAAAATTTTGGCAGTTGTAGCACTGTATAATGTTTCCATTCGATCTATATTTGTCCCATTTGACTGCGTACCCTGCTAGGTGTTTTTTGTTTCTAATACGAGCCATATCCTGTTCATGATGAAAGAAAAGCACGAAAACTGGTAGTTTTATTTTTTCACCTAACACGTTGGTTTTAGTCATTTGAATAACTTTTTCAATTCTGCAGAATTCTATGATCAGTTCTTGATAAATTTCATCACTTGTCACGTAAGGTGGAATTCCTGCAGCAACAATTTTTATAAGCTCAGATCCCTTCTGTGGAAAAGTGTAAAATTTCTTGTTGTCTTGTTTCAATCTTTCGTACACATTTTTGTAATCCACTTCGCTGTATGTGGTGATTCTGTAGTGCAGTTTTCCTTTGTATTGCACATGCAATTTGTTCTTACACTGTTTTGCCAGAAGTTTAACATAATCATTTTTCCCTAAATCATCTAAAACTACAATTGCAGGCATTGTTTTTTGGGTAAATTGATCTTCTTTTTGGGGTTTTTTATTTGAGGTTTCCGGTTCGGTTGGGTTAGGTTTTTTGCGTTTTGTAGTCACAAATTCATCTTCCATTTCGTTTTTATTATTTTCTTCATCTTGTTCAGCACAAGCTAATGGCGCAAATTTGTTTATATGCACAAATCGCCCCGCTGGCAGTACCTCGTTCAGTTGCTGTGCGACACTAATGTTAGAGTCCTGATCCGCCGCCATAATGGCAACGTTATAGTCTAACGTCGACCATAAATTGTATAGAACTAATAATTATTATAAATAGTTTTTAATACTTCACCACGTAACATATTCACAAAAATTTCACTTTAAATACGAATCACTTCACATTTAAATTCACAGGGATTATAGATTTTCTGGGCGATGCGAACACTACGGCTGCTCGGACTCGAATGAATAATTTTTTACAAATAATTTACATTTTTGTAAAATTTTCAAATATTATTGTTTTCTCCTCGGTCCTACACTTTTCGAATATAGTTTTTGGCCACGCCCCTAACATATTTAACCAATCACGTGTTAGATTTACATTTTAACCTACGATTTTTTACTATAATGTCAGATAACGCTTTATCTACGTCGCCGGCGGCAACCGCTGCGCCAGCGACAGCATCGCCGAAAAAGGGCAAGACTGCGGCTGTTAAAAAACCGCGAGTGAAGCCGTCCCATCCTCCTACATCTGAAATGGTAAACAACGCTATTAAAAGTCTGAAAGAACGCGGCGGATCGTCGCTGCAGGCGATTAAGAAATATATGTCGGCCAATTATAAAATCGACGCCGAGAAAATGTCAACGTTCATTAAAAAGTATTTAAAGTCAGCTGTTCAAGCGGGCACACTGATTCAAACAAAAGGCAAAGGTGCTTCGGGTTCGTTCAAACTTGCCGCGAACGCTAAACAGAGCGGCGGCGAAAGCGGTGTTTCGGCTGGAAAAGCCAGGACCGCTAAGACGCCAGCGGCAAAAGCAAAATCGAAGACAGCAAAGTCGAAGGGCGCCGCCAAACCTGCTTCGTCCCCTAAAAAGAAGTCTGCATCCGCAGCGGGCACATTAAAAAAGTCGTCGGCGAAACCTAAGACGACAGTCGATAAGAAGAAGACCATTCAGGGTAAGTCGACGAAAGCCTCATCGGCCAAGGCAACGAGCAAAACGAAGAAAACCGTCAAGACCGCAGCCGCAAAGAAACCTAAATCGCCAAAGAAGACATCAAAAGTAGCCAAACCTTTGAAAAAAGCGTCACCGAAAAAGAAGTGAAAACATTTCATTATCTTTTTACACAACAGCAAACGAAAATGTTTGCACAAAGTCCTTTTCAGGACTAACAATAAATTTTTATCAAAGAACATTATTATTTTACTTATATATATCTTATCATCTTATATTATAGCCTTTTCGTGGACTTCGGAAAAAATTTTAATAAAATATTTGTAACAGGAGCGCAGCAACGCTCGCTGTGTTCCTCGCCGCCGTGTTGTGTCATTGACGAAATTTAAAAGTCAAAGTCTTTTCAATTTTCAATTTCGTCTTTGGTAGGGAGTTGTTCAATATCAATCGCTGAATTTTATTTATTTATTTATTATTTTTTTTTAAATAATTTTATATGAATAAATTATCTTAATCAAATGAAATATAATCAATAATTTATTAATAAAAGTTTTATATATCACTTTAAATAAATCAACTATACATAGAACGGCAACTCTCATAATAATTAAATTCATAATTTTTTCTAATTTTTTTTTATATAAATAATAAGTAAATGGAAATTAATTAATGAAATAAAATATAATCATTAATAATTTATGAAGTTTCAATCTTTTTTTCATATCGTATTCGAAAAAGAAAATTTATATAACTTTAAATAACTATATATGAAATTAAAAAATATACAATAAAAAAAAAATATTTATATATATAAATATATATAATATAATATATATAATATAAATTTCTATCATCAGAACGGCAACTCGCCCATATTAATTAAATTTAGAATTTTTTAAAGAAGCTTTCAGAAATTCATGACGAATTTTACAAATTCAACTATAATATTTTTTAAACTTAACACAACAACACACTATTCAACAAGTCAAATCATGTGTGTTGTCAATAATTTCAATTAAAAAAAAAATCAATAAAAATTTCTAACGTATCGATGGAATAATTCTGCAAAATAAAATAATTTGAAAAATAATAAAAGTTCTTTTAATTGATCATTTTGGTGGTCCTGAAAAGGACCGATTTGTTTTATAGGACGACAGGCGTCTAAGCGCGTTCTCCTCGAATACGCCGAGCTAGTTGAATATCCTTGGGCATGATGGTTACGCGCTTGGCGTGGATCGCGCACAAGTTTGTATCTTCGAACAGGCCAACCAAATAGGCCTCGCTAGCTTCCTGCAATGCCATGACGGCGGAGCTCTGAAAACGCAGATCGGTCTTGAAGTCCTGAGCGATCTCGCGCACTAGACGTTGGAACGGCAACTTTCGTATGAGAAGCTCGGTGCTCTTCTGGTAACGACGGATCTCACGCAGAGCTACGGTGCCAGGCCGATAACGATGCGGCTTCTTCACACCGCCGGTCGCCGGCGCGCTCTTGCGAGCCGCTTTCGTTGCAAGCTGCTTACGGGGCGCCTTGCCACCGGTGGACTTGCGAGCTGTCTGCTTCGTACGGGCCATTATAACTCCTAGATTTCGTTTCGAGAACCTTCTCGTTTGACGATCGTTTTGATACTGACGCGTCCGGCTCGAATATTATGATCAAAATACATTACGAATGTCCGATGCTGTGCTCGGCTGTCATTGGTCGGCGCCGAATGCTCGCATAGCTATGATGGGCGTGGCCTAGCGAGCTCAAACTTTTCAATAATTTCGCTCGTCGGAATTCAGTCGTTATTCAGACTTCGAGCTGTTAACATCAATTTGTAAATTTATCCCGACTGCGATATATTGAAAAATGACCGGCCGTGGCAAAGGTGGTAAGGGACTCGGAAAGGGTGGCGCTAAGCGACACAGGAAAGTTCTTCGCGATAATATCCAAGGTATTACAAAGCCGGCTATACGTCGTCTTGCTCGCCGTGGCGGCGTCAAGCGTATCTCGGGTCTAATCTACGAAGAGACCCGCGGTGTTCTGAAAGTGTTTCTCGAGAACGTTATCCGCGATGCAGTCACATACACCGAGCACGCCAAGAGGAAGACCGTAACCGCTATGGATGTCGTATATGCGCTCAAACGTCAGGGTCGTACACTGTACGGTTTCGGCGGTTAAATTGATCAACGGACGCAGTCATTTCTTATAAATACAAAACAAAAAAGAGCCCTTTTAAGGGCTGTCAAATATAATTAAAAGAACAAGTAATATATTTTACAATTTACGTACAGGCTTTATTTGATTTTATATGAAATTTGTTTATTTTCTTGCAGAATAACTTGCTTTGGTAATATTATTGATAATATTATCAAATTGGAAAGCCCTTCGAATATGTTTTAAAGAAAGTATTAATTAATATATATTTTACTATTTTTTCGTATTGACTTTTTATATGCAATTGATTTCTTTTCTTACATGGGGGGGCTTCAATTAATAGAAAATAGAGTATACTTTTAGTATTAGTATACTTTACAGTTAAGGGCTTCGAAAAGGGCTCTGAATTGAAGGAGCTCAATTAAATGAATGAATTTATTAAATTTTGCATATTATTTAAATTTATATAATATGTAATAATATATTTTATATATTTAAATAATAAAATTTTTAAAATATTTACGACAATAATTTTATTTTTACGAAAATATTTAAATTGCGATTTTTTTTAATATAAATATATTTTATAATAAATTAAAATAAACTTAAACTTATTAACTAAATTTGAAAAACTAAAGTTTTAAATTGAATTGAATATTCAATCATTAATTTTTATCATATTGAAAATATATAGAAATTGAACATTATTTATAATATAAATTAATAATAACGATCTCTAATAGAAATCTGATCAAAATTTATTGAAAATCCTAATAAAATATCATTAGTGTCAGGTTATTTTATTTTATCTATAAAACCAATGTAAAAATTATAAAGTTCTTTTGTAAAATATTTGTGGGCCCTGAGAAGGGCCTTTGTTATTGTCGACAGAACATATAAGTGGCATCACAAAATCTTCATCATTTTATTTCGAGCTGGTGTACTTGGTTACGGCCTTAGTACCTTCGCTGACGGCGTGTTTGGCCAACTCGCCTGGTAGCAATAGCCGGACTGCTGTCTGAATTTCCCGACTAGTGATTGTAGAGCGTTTGTTGTAGTGAGCCAAACGCGATGCCTCGGCCGCTATACGCTCGAAGATATCATTCACAAAGCTGTTCATGATGCTCATCGCCTTGCTCGAAATGCCCGTGTCAGGATGGACTTGTTTCAAGACTTTGTAAATATAAATGGCATAGCTCTCCTTGCGCTTACGTTTCTTCTTCTTGTCGCCCTTTGAAATATTTTTCTGGGCTTTGCCTGCTTTCTTAGCCGCTTTACCGCTGGTTTTCGGTGGCATGTCTGATGTTTACTAGTACACTGACTGATACGAAATGAGTCGTGCCGACGCTCCGTTTTCGTACTGCTTCAACGTTTTGACTGAAGCCGTAACAACGTACGTAGGCAAGGGAGGGGCGTGTCTACAAAAAAATGGGCGTGTGCTTGCAACGCTCAGAAATCTATACGGGCCCGTTCGAGAACTTTGATATCATTCTCAGTTTGAACACGAACCTGTAAACATGTCTGGTCGAGGCAAAGGCGGTAAAGTCAAGGGAAAGGCTAAGTCACGGTCTAACCGTGCCGGTCTTCAGTTTCCAGTCGGTCGTATTCATCGTTTGCTACGCAAAGGCAACTATGCCGAGCGTGTCGGCGCTGGTGCACCCGTCTACCTCGCTGCAGTCATGGAATATCTGGCCGCCGAAGTTCTCGAGTTAGCCGGCAATGCGGCTCGCGACAACAAGAAGACCAGAATAATTCCGCGTCATTTGCAACTGGCCATCCGCAATGACGAGGAACTCAACAAACTGTTATCGGGTGTTACGATTGCTCAGGGCGGTGTATTGCCGAACATACAAGCTGTGCTTTTGCCAAAGAAGACAGAAAAGAAAGCTTAAATTTCTTTTATTGTCGCAAATTGACATAAAACCGTCCTTCTCAGGACGAACAACTTTATTCAAAAAATGAACATATATTATTTTACTATTTATTTATTATTTTACTATTTTATTTATAATACTATTTAATTTACTATTCAATACTCATTTTAATTTATTTTAATTTTTTTATCATAACATTCGGTATATAATTTAATTGATTTTAGATATTTTTATTTAAATAAATATAAATAACAACATTTGTTTGAATGAATCAAAGAATATTTAAGGTTATAAATGTACGAAATAATAACTTTATTTATTAGTTACGTTGTTATAAATCATTTAAAATGAATATAAAAAAAATCTATATAAGTATATTAATTTTTGTAGTGATTTCAACATCAAATAAATAATTCTTGTTTTATTATCGAATATTAGCACATTTATATGTTATTATGTTATCAATTATTATTGAATTTCACTAATATCGATTATAGAATTTGTATATTTAAAAAAAAAAATTGTAGGGTTTGTTAATGATTTGATTTTTATAACATTCGCAATTCAGGCTAAAATCTCGCATGTTTTCTGACCCTCGAGCAAACGGTTATTCACGGTCGTCGTGTTTAGGAACTGCCGCTGTATAGTGGCCTAAATGTTTCAGCAAGCATTTACGCTAGATATCAATGTCAATACCATAATACCTTATAGCAATTTGTTAGTCTCGACGAGAAGAATAAAATAATAATTATTCATAAAGAAAATAATAATGTTATAGTGAATTTTGACGCGTGTTTTTAAAAAGGGGCGTGGCTTAGTGATCGTGGAAAGTTTTACTAATAATTATCGTACAAAATTTATTAATAATCATAAATAAATGTACAAAATAATAACTTTATTTATTAGTTACGTTGTTATAAAACATTTAAAATAAATATAAAAAAAAATCTATATAAGTATATTAATTTTTGTAGTGATTTTAAAACCAAATAAATAATTCTTGTTTTATTATCAAATATTAACACATTTATATGTTATTATGTTATCAATTATTATTGAATTTCACTAATATCGATTATAGAATTTGTATATTTAAAAAAAAAATTGTAGGGTTTGTTAATGATTTGATTTTTATAACATTCGCAATTCAGGCTAAAATCTCGCATGTTTTCTGACCCTCGAACGAGCGGTTATTCACGGTCGTCGTGTTTAGGAACTTACGCTGTATAGTGGCCTAAATGTTTCAACAAACATTTACGCTAGATATCAATGTCAATATCATAATACCTTATAGCATTTTGTTAGTCTCGACAAGGAGAATAAAATAATGATTATGCATAAACAAAATAATAATATTATAGTTAATTTTGACGCGTGTTTTTAAAAAAGGGCGTGGCTTAGTGATCGTGGAAAGATTTACTAATAATTATCGTACAAAATTTATTAATAATCATAAATAAATGAATTGTTATAAAATTATAATAGTATTATTATAAAGTTATAATGAATTATTATGAAATTTTACTATTGTCGAATATAAATTTTGTATATTTAGGTATTATTTACATATTTCCTTAAAATTTAAGAAAAATTAGATAATCTCGAAAAAATTATATGAACACACATAACGATTTATATATCATTTTATTCGTGATTTTATTCTGCATCTTTCGTACGAACAAAGTTTTTTCGTATCTTTTACTGTTTAGCTAGTAGAGAGCAATCTGTGTGATTGATCACTTATTGAAATGCAAATTACATTTAGATTGCAGCAATTATTGACAATATTTCTATATTTTCATAAAGAAACCATATAAATTATAATACATTGTTAAAATTTCGTATGGTTCTCCAGTCATTCAATTCTAATAACAATCACCATTTAGGCTAAAATCTTGCATGTTTTCTGACCCTCGAACAAACGGTTATTCACGGTCAGCGTGTTTAGATATAGCAGCAGAGCCGCATATTCAGTTCAGCAAGCATTCAAGAATAAAAGAATAAAATAATATTTATTAAATATCAACTAATATATAATCTTTTCTCGGCAATGAATATAAGATATTATTATTTTATTCTATACAATTGAATTAAAAAAAAAAAAACATAAATATTATATTTTATTATTAATGACTAAATTATTTATACATTCGATTTATTTTAATAAAATATAATATGATAGAAATATTATGATTTTACAGAATAAACAGTTTGTGAATTTTTTGACTCAAGTTATTTCAAGAAACAACAGTACAATTGTTTACTGTTTTGTATTTTATCGTTCTTTTGAAAACTACGAATGAAATAATTAATTATAACGATAATATTATTTTATTAGATACTATGCAAAAAGAGAATAGAGCACACTTCTTGAACTTGAATGCACGACGCGACATAATGTTTTACACAAATGATTTCTAACCGAATTTTATGCGTTGGTGTATTGATAGTGTATTACATCGTAAATATAATTAATTATTTCATACAAATAATATTTTATTTTAATAAAATATTATATTCGTTATTTAATCAAATCGTTTATATTAGCTATTGTTCAGTATAGATTCATAGAGTACTCAAATGAATGTTCAATGACAGTTTATGAACAATTATGATACTATTTATGAATAAAAATTTACAAAAACTGTTTCTAGGATATATAAGTATAATTACATCGCATCAAAATATAACATATCTCAATGCTCATAAAAATGCGATAACGATTTTGTTGAAAACGCACTATTGAGTGCAGAAGTTATTTGAATATAATTAGCGATATTTTAGAAAAACTAACCGTTGAAATAAATCATGCTTTTGATGATATGTTGGGGATGAATTTGGCTATCATGTAAATCCATTGTTTTATGCGAATTATTTAGAATAAAAGCGCTGGATTTAATTTTTTACAAATTTTTTTTTTTTTTTTTAATTTGAAAATTTGCTTTATTTGTCTTAAATACATACATTGATTTTTACATAAAGATACAAATTGTATACACCTATTCTGGGAATATCATTATACTATCATAATATAATATTGTTAGCATATATATATAATTGTTTCAATTAGCTTATATAAGTATGAAAAGAGCTATTAAAAACATACTGCCATCAAGTGTTCTTACAACTAGTTAACAAAAGATAATTAAAATATATATTTACAACTAAATAACAATGTACAGATTATACTAAGTTATAAGAAATTTATGAAATTTGTTCAGTTATATTTGCTATGGTTGTATTTACATGTGTTCTACAATTAGATTGAAAATTAGTAGTGAGCTTTGTAATGTATTCTGTTATGTATGGAATATTGATAGAATTATGAATTTTTTCATTTGATACATATCTTTTGGTTATTGGGTTTCTACTAATTCCCAATATTAATCTAATGTATTTATTTTGTAGTCTTTGCATTATTGCTAAATTAGTTTTTGTTGTGTTTCTCCATACCGGAGATCCATATGTTAAAATTGGTCTTACTAATGATAAATATAGTAGTCGTTTATTGTGTATATTAAGTTTGGAGTGAGCACCAATTATTGGATGTAGCTTATTCATAATAGCTATAGATAAGTTTGCTCTTGTTTTTATGTGTTCATTGAATTTTAGTTTTTTATCTAGTGTAATACCTAGATACTTTACCTTGTCAACCCAATTAAAGTTTACATCGCCTACATTAAGAGGTCCTTGCAATATATAGTTGTTTCTTTTGTTGGTAAATATGATAGCATTGGTTTTTTCTACGTTTATTCTTATTTTCCATTCGGTAAAATAGCTAGATAGTTTATTAAAGTGTGTTAGAAGTTTTTTATGAATTTTTTTGAAATTTGTACCCGAAGCGAAAATTGCAGTGTCATCTGCGTATGTTAATAGCGTGGTGTTATCGTCGTGTGGTATATCGTGAATGTAAAAATTAAAAAGTGTAGGTGAGAGAATTGATCCTTGCGGTAACCCGTATGGCACTGGGTACAGTGAGGATCTTGCCGGATTTACAGAAACCATAAAAAATCTATCAGTTAAGTAAGATTTGGTGAGGTGGATAATGTTGGAGGGAAATTTTTTAATAATCATTTTGTATAGAAGTGCATCATGCCAGATAGTGTCAAAAGCCTTTTCGATATCTAATAGAAGCATTCCTGTAAGTTTTTTGTTAGCTAATTTATTTTTAACGTGTTTTGTAAGTATAGTGAGTGGATGTGCTGTTGAGTGCTTAGGTCTAAATCCATATTGTGTTTCAGGAAGGAGATTATTACTGGTGATATGTTTGTTGATATGTTTTAATATAACTTTCTCTACTAATTTACTGAACGAGCATAGAAGACTAATGGGACGGTAGCTATTGGGGAGATGGGGAGGCTTTCCGGGTTTAAGGAAAGGAAGTATGTTTGAAATTTTCCACTGATTGGGAAAGTAGCCTGTATCAATGATGCTATTGATAATTTTAGTAAGAAGGATTATGGCTTTTATGGGAAGGTTTTTAATAATTATATTTTGTATATTGTCATGTCCTGGGGCTTTTCGGCCTTTTATTTTATTTATAAATGTTGTCACGTCTTTGGGTTTGATCCAAAGTTTAATGTTCCGTTTAGCTGTTGTGGATTTGAAAAATTTTTTGTTTGTTTTTCGGACTAATTTTAATGAATTGTCGTGCCCTAAGTCTTCATTTTGTTTATGAATTTTAAGTAATTCATTTCCAATGGCGTTGGCTTTTTCAGAGTCCGAGGTATGCAATGTGTTGTTTGTAATAAGTGTAGGTATGTCGGATTGTTTTTTGGTCAGTTTTCTGGCCGTGGTCCATATTGTGTTGAACCCTGAATTAATGTTATCTAGCTTGTTTTTCCAGGTGATGTTGTGGTATTCTTTGATGTCAGTTGAGATCTGTCTGGATAGTTTGTTAAGTAATTGTTTGATGTTCGGGTCTCTTGTGTTTTGCCATTGTTTACGAACATAATTTTTTAACTTAATGTCTGCAAGTATATTCTGTGGTAAAGAGTTGGGATTTGATGAGGATTTTTGGGTGGGAATTGATTTGTTAATTGCATTTCTCACACACTCGTTAAGATTTGTTATTGCCTTGTCAATTTGTTCTGTAGTATCTAAAGAAATTTTGGTTGTTATTTGATTGTTTATATGCATTCTAAATAATTTCCAATGAGCGCGTTTGTAATCAAGAAAGTTTTTATCGTTGCTATTGTTAACTGCTAAATTATCAATAGCTACAGATGTTATTACTGGATTATGGTCCGAGCTAGAGGCAGTGAGAGTGTGTGGAGTTGCAACATGGAACAAATTTCGAGTGATTGCAAGGTCGATAGTGCTTGGGGACCAGTTGCAATTATCTGGATAATAGGTATGAGATAGAGGATAATGCAATTGAACTGTATCTATGTTGTCTAGTAGGTATTCATGTAAAACTAGGCCATTATAGTTATTGTTAGTACAGTTCCAGAGTGGATGTCTAGAGTTAAAATCGCCTGCCATAAAAACTTTAGGAAAAAGGTTGAGCAAAGCGTCTAAGTCATTGGTATCGAGTTTATGGCCAGGAATATAACTGGAAATAAAAGCTATTTGTCCCAAATTAGATTCTATTGAAATAATAGTTGCTTCTATATTATTAAGAACAGGGGTAGGAATATGGGTATGTGGGATGTTATTTTTGATAAAAATAGCGGTTCCACGACCTTTGATGTCATCTTTATCGTTTCTGTAGATTTTGTAACCATAAATAGAAAAATTTATATGTGACTTTAAAAACGTTTCGGAAACCAATGCTATGTGTATGTTGTTATGAGTAAGTAATAGTTTAAATTCAGAAGCTTTTGCCTTAATGCTGCGTGCATTCCAGTAAAGTATATTTAATTCGTTAATTTTTAAAATCATTTCCCAAAGATAAAATGATTAATTAATATATTATCATATTCATTTTCATTTGCTGAATTTAAAGTTTGGGCTAATTTTAAAATTTTTTCAAGAGATGATTTTATTGCCGGTTTTGCAAAAACCTCTTGAATGAATTTAAACGATGTAAACATACCTGATAAATTAAAATTATTGGCCTGCGGTTGTGTACCTGTTTCTTGATCCAGAGCGGCTTGTTGTTGAGGGTGCGGCGATGGAACTTGATTCTGAGGTAAGGGTAGGGTATTTGTCATTCGCTCAGGTAGCGCTGGAAACTCTCTCTGTTGTAGCACTGAATTGAACTTTCTAGTTAACGGTAGAGGAGCAGGTGCCGGGATATAGACATTTTGTCTGGCCTTGATTTTTAGTTGTTCTCTTCTAGCTTTAATTTCCAGTAGTTTCGGGCATGACTTGAAATTTGCAGGGTGGTTACCTAGACAGTTGATGCACTGAGCTGGTTCCGCTTTGGTTTTGGGGCAGCTGAACGCCTCGTGGGGTTTTGTACATTTCACACATCTATTCTGAAGGTTGCAATAAGAAGAAGTGTGACCAAAATTTTGGCAGTTGTAGCACTGTATAATGTTTCCATTCGATCTATATTTGTCCCATTTGACTGCGTACCCTGCTAGGTGTTTTTTGTTTCTAATACGAGCCATATCCTGTTCATGATGAAAGAAAAGCACGAAAACTGGTAGTTTTATTTTTTCACCTAACACGTTGGTTTTAGTCATTTGAATAACTTTTTCAATTCTGCAGAATTCTATGATCAGTTCTTGATAAATTTCATCACTTGTCACGTAAGGTGGAATTCCTGCAGCAACAATTTTTATAAGCTCAGATCCCTTCTGTGGAAAAGTGTAAAATTTCTTGTTGTCTTGTTTCAATCTTTCGTACACATTTTTGTAATCCACTTCGCTGTATGTGGTGATTCTGTAGTGCAGTTTTCCTTTGTATTGCACATGCAATTTGTTCTTACACTGTTTTGCCAGAAGTTTAACATAATCATTTTTCCCTAAATCATCTAAAACTACAATTGCAGGCATTGTTTTTTGGGTAAATTGATCTTCTTTTTGGGGTTTTTTATTTGAGGTTTCCGGTTCGGTTGGGTTAGGTTTTTTGCGTTTTGTAGTCACAAATTCATCTTCCATTTCGTTTTTAATATTTTCTTCATCTTGTTCAGCACAAGCTAATGGCGCAAATTTGTTTATATGCACAAATCGCCCCGCTGGCAGTACCTCGTTCAGTTGCTGTGCGACACTAATGTTAGAGTCCTGATCCGCCGCCATAATGGCAACGTTATAGTCTAACGTCGACCATAAATTGTATAGAACTAATAATTATTATAAATAGTTTTTAATACTTCACCACGTAACATATTCACAAAAATTTCACTTTAAATACGAATCACTTCACATTTAAATTCACAGGGATTATAGATTTTCTGGGCGATGCGAACACTACGGCTGCTCGGACTCGAATCGAAGTTTTATATATCACTTTAAATAAATCAACTATACATAGAACGGCAACTCTCATAATAATTAAATTCATAATTTTTTCTAATTTTTTTTTATATAAATAATAAGTAAATGGAAATTAATTAATGAAATAAAATATAATCATTAATAATTTATGAAGTTTCAATCTTTTTTTCATATCGTATTCGAAAAAGAAAATTTATATAACTTTAAATAACTATATATGAAATTAAAAAATATACAATAAAAAAAAAATATTTATATATATAAATATATATAATATAATATATATAATATAAATTTCTATCATCAGAACGGCAACTCGCCCATATTAATTAAATTTAGAATTTTTTAAAGAAGCTTTCAGAAATTCATGACGAATTTTACAAATTCAACTATAATATTTTTTAAACTTAACACAACAACACACTATTCAACAAGTCAAATCATGTGTGTTGTCAATAATTTCAATTAAAAAAAAAAATCAATAAAAATTTCTAACGTATCGATGGAATAATTCTGCAAAATAAAATAATTTGAAAAATAATAAAAGTTCTTTTAATTGATCATTTTGGTGGTCCTGAAAAGGACCGATTTGTTTTATAGGACGACAGGCGTCTAAGCGCGTTCTCCTCGAATACGCCGAGCTAGTTGAATATCCTTGGGCATGATGGTTACGCGCTTGGCGTGGATCGCGCACAAGTTTGTATCTTCGAACAGGCCAACCAAATAGGCCTCGCTAGCTTCCTGCAATGCCATGACGGCGGAGCTCTGAAAACGCAGATCGGTCTTGAAGTCCTGAGCGATCTCGCGCACTAGACGTTGGAACGGCAACTTTCGTATGAGAAGCTCGGTGCTCTTCTGGTAACGACGGATCTCACGCAGAGCTACGGTGCCAGGCCGATAACGATGCGGCTTCTTCACACCGCCGGTCGCCGGCGCGCTCTTGCGAGCCGCTTTCGTTGCAAGCTGCTTACGGGGCGCCTTGCCACCGGTGGACTTGCGAGCTGTCTGCTTCGTACGGGCCATTATAACTCCTAGATTTCGTTTCGAGAACCTTCTGATTGATTTCAAAACTATTTATTTTCCTTAGAATTGTTTACATATTACAATAGTTGTATGTTACATGTGATATTTTTAATTGTACACCTGCCTTGCGGCATTATTACAATTTACTATGGAATTTTATATATATACTTAGGTCTATTTGCTTAAATTGATGCTCTTATTTTGGTTAGTATGAAAATAGCTTAAAAAAAAACATACTTCATTGAGTTAGTATTTCTTAAAACTAGTTAACAAATTATGTACACTCTTAAAACTAGCTAACAAATTATGTACACTCTTAAAACTAAATAGAATAATATAATAACAGTAACGAATAAAGACTTATATTATAATATTTGAATAAAATTTTAACTTGCTAGTGCTATATTTGATATATTCTTAATTGTTAAATTTTCACTCATTTCACAGTTGTTTAAAAATTTGGTATTTAGGATGGTTATGAATTCTGATATAAGTGGAATATTGGCTTCTTTATGTAATATTTTGTTAGAGTAATATTTATTTGTTCTTTCATTAAAAACTTTATTTAAAATAATTCTCATATTTTTGTTTTGCATTCTTTGTAATAAAGTAATATTGGATTTTGAAGTTTTGCTCCAGACAGGAGCACCGTATGTGAGGATTGGTCTTATCAGTGCAAGATAAAGCCGTCTTTTATTTTTTAAATTCAGTTTTTTGTTACGTAGAAGTGGTTGAATTTTTTGCATTATGGAATGGCTGAGAGCTAGTTTATTATTAATCATTGCTGTAAAGTTCATTTTCCTATCTAACAACAGTCCAAGGTATTTAACTTGTATTTTCCATGGGATGCTCGCATTTTTAATTTTAACTGGACTTTGAGGAATAAATTTTTTTGTTTTTCTAGTAAATAAAATAGCCTCTGTTTTCTTTACATTTAACTTAATTTTCCATTTTTCAAAGTAATTCGATATATTGTGTAAGTGGTGTTGTAAGTTCTTTTCTATTTTTTTGAAAGATTTGTTTGACGTGAAAATGGCGGTGTCGTCGGCGAACATCAATAGTTCGGTGTCGTTATTATGTGGGAAATCATGTGTGTAAAAGGTGAATAGTGCGGGTGAAAGGATGGATCCTTGAGGGAGTCCGGAGGTAATAAGGATGGGTTTTGAATGTGAGGAATTTATAATGACTCTAAAATATCTATTTTCGAGATAAGATTTTATTATGTGTGTTAGGTTTGCTGGAAACTTTTGGCTAATCATTTTGAATAGCAACCCTTCGTGCCAAACTGTATCGAAGGCTTTTTCTATGTCTAATAATATCATTCCGGTATGTTGTTTTACTTTGAATTTTTCTTTAATGTGGGTATTTAGTATAGATAGAGGGTGTAAAGTAGAGTGGTGATTCCTGAACCCATACTGGGTGTTTGGAATTAGTTTGTTTAGTTCAGTATGTCGTTTAAAAAGTTTTAGAATAACCTTTTCAGCTACTTTACTCAAAGTGCAAAGTAAACTAATTGGTCTGTAACTAGTGGGTTTTTCAGGTGGTTTTTTTGGCTTCGAAAATGGCAGGATCAGGGATGTTTTCCATGGATTTGGAAAAAAACCTAAATCTAGCATTGCATTAATTATTTTTGTTATAACTACTAGTGTTTTATTGGGAAGATTTTTAAGAATAATGTTTTGTATCCGGTCATTGCCTGGAGCCTTTTTGTTCTTAAATTTTTTAATGATATTTTTAATATGACGAGGTTTTGTCCACATTGTTATGTCACGTGTTGGTTTAAAATGTGAGAAGTATATTTCGTGAGTACTATTGACAAGATTGTTTGTGTAATCGTGTCCTAGTTTTGAGTTTTGGTTATGTACTTTTTTGAATTCATGAGCTATTAAATTTGCTTTGTCTTTGTCCGTGTAGATAGTCTTATTTTTGGTTTTTAAGTGTGGTATGGGTTCAGGTGGTGAGGTTAGTTGTTTGGCTAATCGCCAAATGTTATTGTGATTTTTGTTGGTTTGTTCCATTTTAATTTCCCATTTTTGGTTATAATGATTTTTTAGGGATTCGGATATTTCTTTGGTTAGTTTGTTGAGCAGAGGTTTGAGAAGCGGATTTCGTGATAGTTGCCATTGTTTTCTAATTCTATTTTTATGTTTGATAAGTTGTAAGATTTCAGGTGGAATATTTTGCTTAGATTTATTTTTAACTAAAGGAATCGATGCGGATATTGCATTTTGTATGTTTGTGGTTAGGTTAATAACAGCTGTGTCAATGTCAGTAGTAGTGTCAAGTGATTGTTTCATAGAAATATTTTTGTTTAGTATTTGTCTGAATTTATGCCAATTTGCTAGGTTGTAGTCGAAATACTTTATGTGTGTTTGCTCATGAATTGAAGTGTTTCCAGTTGCTATATTTAGTATAACTGGATTGTGGTCGGAGTTGGTGGAATCTAATGTCTTAAGTGCAGAAATGTTTTGTATATTGTGTGTTATTGCTAAGTCTATTGTGCTAGGAGTATGATGGGGAATATCTGGGTAATGTGTTGGTGTATGAGGAAAATGTAGCTGTAATTCTTCAATATTATTGAAAACATAGTTGTTTAGTTTAATGCCATTTGTGTTTTTGTTGCTGCATCTCCAAGTTGGATGTCTGGCATTAAAATCGCCCGCCACTATAGTATGCGGTCGTATTTTAGCCAGTGCGTCCAAATCAGATTCGCACAGTTTATTGTTTGGGAAGTATGCTGAAACAACTGCGATTTCTTGTTTACCGTAGGTTACTGTAATCGCTGTTGCTTCAGCATGTTTGAGGATATTGGTTTCTATATATTCATGTTTAATTGATTTTCTTATGATAAGAGCCGTACCGCGACCGCCATTTTCCGTTATGTCTTTTCTATATACAATAAAATTGGGGATAAAAAAATTTGTTTTTGGTTTAAGTAATGTTTCAGAAACAAGAGCTATATCAATTTTGTATTTATTTAAAAGTAATTTAAATTCAACCGCATTGGAGAGAAGCCCCCTTGCGTTCCAATAGAGAATATTAACTGTATTAGACATTTATTTGCTATTTGTAAAATGTTCAATTAGAATGTTATCAATATCATTTTCATTAGCTGTATTGAGGATTTTTGCAAGATTCAATAATCTATTGAAAGATGCTTAGATAGCTGGTTTTTCAAAGACCTGTTTAATAAAATTAAAGTTTGCGAGCATACCTTTTAATGTTGAGTTTTCAGTTTCTGTGGTGCCTTGTTCGTCTAATATTTGAGGTGTAGTCTCTCTTACTGCTTGTCCATCTTCGGTATTTATATTGTTTAGTGGAGTATGGTGTTGCGGTAAGCTAGGGAATTGTCTCTGATCGCTAATAACGGCATTGAATTTTCTGATGAGCGGTGGTGGAGGTGGCGCTGGTATAAATATTTTCTGTTTTGCTTTTGCTAGGAGCTCAAGTCGTTTCTCTTTAAGTTTCAAATACGTAGAGCATTGCCTGTAGTTTGCGGGATGTTCCTCGTTACAATTTACACATTTTGGTTTTTCTAAAGTTGTTTTGGTACATTCAAACGGCTTATGTTCGTTTTTACATTTGACACATCTGAAGTCCATATTGCAATAACTTGACGTGTGTCCGAAATTTTGGCAATTATAACATTGGATTATGTTACCATTTGACTTGTAGCGCTCCCATTTAACCGAGAAGCCAGCTAGCAGTTTTTTGTTTCGTATTATCTGCATGTCCTGTTCGTGGTCGAATAATATGGCATAAACTGGGAGTTTTAGTCTTCTGCCAAGACTATCCACTTTAGTCATTTGAATAACATGTTTTACTCGACAGAATTCATTTAAAAGTTCGGTCATGATTGTTTGGGGATCGGTGTTTGGTGGTACACCTGTGGCTACAATCTTTTGAAGCGTTTGCTCTTTTTGAGGAAACGTAAAAAATTTTTTTTTCAGGGTTTTTAATTTGTCATACACAATTTTAAAATCGTGAATGTTGTTTGTACGCACTATGTATTGTTTTTCACCTTTATATGTCACACTTATTTTGTTAATTGTCACTTTGTTTATGTCACATATGGTTTTATAATCACTGAAGTCATCATTGATAATAATGGGTGGCATTTTTGAAGGTAAACGATCTTTTTCACATGCGTTCACTTTCTTTTCACTATTTTTAATACTTTGTTCATCACTTATTTCAGGATTTACACGGCGTCTCTTTACATTTTCACTATTATCATCACACACACTATCTTTATTGTCAATGTTTAGTATTTTAGCCACTTCTTTGCTGACATTAGTACAAGCTAAAGGTTCAAATTTGTTAACACCAATAAATTTGCCTTTCGGAAACTCGTTTTGTAACTGTTTTGTGGCTTCCATCGTGCGCGTCGATGTCGACGGGTTGGAAGCCATTTCTTTAATAGTATTTATTACATTTACATTTTTAGTTACTTTAATTTTAGCACCTTGTTTTTTAATTATTTTCATTAACATAGGCTTTTAAACCACTATAACTATTTCACTTTTGCTCTACGATGTGCACTGCTCGGCGGTTCAGACCGAACTCTCTTAATTTTTTACAAATAATTTACATTTTTGTAAAATTTTCAAATATTATTGTTTTCTCCTCGGTCCTACACTTTTCGAATATAGTTTTTGGCCACGCCCCTAACATATTTAACCAATCACGTGTTAGATTTACATTTTAACCTACGATTTTTTACTATAATGTCAGATAACGCTTTATCTACGTCGCCGGCGGCAACCGCTGCGCCAGCGACAGCATCGCCGAAAAAGGGCAAGACTGCGGCTGTTAAAAAACCGCGAGTGAAGCCGTCCCATCCTCCTACATCTGAAATGGTAAACAACGCTATTAAAAGTCTGAAAGAACGCGGCGGATCGTCGCTGCAGGCGATTAAGAAATATATGTCGGCCAATTATAAAATCGACGCCGAGAAAATGTCAACGTTCATTAAAAAGTATTTAAAGTCAGCTGTTCAAGCGGGCACACTGATTCAAACAAAAGGCAAAGGTGCTTCGGGTTCGTTCAAACTTGCCGCGAACGCTAAACAGAGCGGCGGCGAAAGCGGTGTTTCGGCTGGAAAAGCCAGGACCGCTAAGACGCCAGCGGCAAAAGCAAAATCGAAGACAGCAAAGTCGAAGGGCGCCGCCAAACCTGCTTCGTCCCCTAAAAAGAAGTCTGCATCCGCAGCGGGCACATTAAAAAAGTCGTCGGCGAAACCTAAGACGACAGTCGATAAGAAGAAGACCATTCAGGGTAAGTCGACGAAAGCCTCATCGGCCAAGGCAACGAGCAAAACGAAGAAAACCGTCAAGACCGCAGCCGCAAAGAAACCTAAATCGCCAAAGAAGACATCAAAAGTAGCCAAACCTTTGAAAAAAGCGTCACCGAAAAAGAAGTGAAAACATTTCATTATCTTTTTACACAACAGCAAACGAAAATGTTTGCACAAAGTCCTTTTCAGGACTAACAATAAATTTTTATCAAAGAACATTATTATTTTACTTATATATATCTTATCATCTTATATTATAGCCTTTTCGTGGACTTCGGAAAAAATTTTAATAAAATATTTGTAACAGGAGCGCAGCAACGCTCGCTGTGTTCCTCGCCGCCGTGTTGTGTCATTGACGAAATTTAAAAGTCAAAGTCTTTTCAATTTTCAATTTCGTCTTTGGTAGGGAGTTGTTCAATATCAATCGCTGAATTTTATTTATTTATTTATTATTTTTTTTTAAATAATTTTATATGAATAAATTATCTTAATCAAATGAAATATAATCAATAATTTATTAATAAAAGTTTTATATATCACTTTAAATAAATCAACTATACATAGAACGGCAACTCTCATAATAATTAAATTCATAATTTTTTCTAATTTTTTTTTATATAAATAATAAGTAAATGGAAATTAATTAATGAAATAAAATATAATCATTAATAATTTATGAAGTTTCAATCTTTTTTTCATATCGTATTCGAAAAAGAAAATTTATATAACTTTAAATAACTATATATGAAATTAAAAAATATACAATCAAAAAAAAAATATTTATATATATAAATATATATAATATAATATATATAATATAAATTTCTATCATCAGAACGGCAACTCGCCCATATTAATTAAATTTAGAATTTTTTAAAGAAGCTTTCAGAAATTCATGACGAATTTTACAAATTCAACTATAATATTTTTTAAACTTAACACAACAACACACTATTCAACAAGTCAAATCATGTGTGTTGTCAATAATTTCAATTAAAAAAAAAAATCAATAAAAATTTCTAACGTATCGATGGAATAATTCTGCAAAATAAAATAATTTGAAAAATAATAAAAGTTCTTTTAATTGATCATTTTGGTGGTCCTGAAAAGGACCGATTTGTTTTATAGGACGACAGGCGTCTAAGCGCGTTCTCCTCGAATACGCCGAGCTAGTTGAATATCCTTGGGCATGATGGTTACGCGCTTGGCGTGGATCGCGCACAAGTTTGTATCTTCGAACAGGCCAACCAAATAGGCCTCGCTAGCTTCCTGCAATGCCATGACGGCGGAGCTCTGAAAACGCAGATCGGTCTTGAAGTCCTGAGCGATCTCGCGCACTAGACGTTGGAACGGCAACTTTCGTATGAGAAGCTCGGTGCTCTTCTGGTAACGACGGATCTCACGCAGAGCTACGGTGCCAGGCCGATAACGATGCGGCTTCTTCACACCGCCGGTCGCCGGCGCGCTCTTGCGAGCCGCTTTCGTTGCAAGCTGCTTACGGGGCGCCTTGCCACCGGTGGACTTGCGAGCTGTCTGCTTCGTACGGGCCATTATAACTCCTAGATTTCGTTTCGAGAACCTTCTCGTTTGACGATCGTTTTGATACTGACGCGTCCGGCTCGAATATTATGATCAAAATACATTACGAATGTCCGATGCTGTGCTCGGCTGTCATTGGTCGGCGCCGAATGCTCGCATAGCTATGATGGGCGTGGCCTAGCGAGCTCAAACTTTTCAATAATTTCGCTCGTCGGAATTCAGTCGTTATTCAGACTTCGAGCTGTTAACATCAATTTGTAAATTTATCCCGACTGCGATATATTGAAAAATGACCGGCCGTGGCAAAGGTGGTAAGGGACTCGGAAAGGGTGGCGCTAAGCGACACAGGAAAGTTCTTCGCGATAATATCCAAGGTATTACAAAGCCGGCTATACGTCGTCTTGCTCGCCGTGGCGGCGTCAAGCGTATCTCGGGTCTAATCTACGAAGAGACCCGCGGTGTTCTGAAAGTGTTTCTCGAGAACGTTATCCGCGATGCAGTCACATACACCGAGCACGCCAAGAGGAAGACCGTAACCGCTATGGATGTCGTATATGCGCTCAAACGTCAGGGTCGTACACTGTACGGTTTCGGCGGTTAAATTGATCAACGGACGCAGTCATTTCTTATAAATACAAAACAAAAAAGAGCCCTTTTAAGGGCTGTCAAATATAATTAAAAGAACAAGTAATATATTTTACAATTTACGTACAGGCTTTATTTGATTTTATATGAAATTTGTTTATTTTCTTGCAGAATAACTTGCTTTGGTAATATTATTGATAATATTATCAAATTGGAAAGCCCTTCGAATATGTTTTAAAGAAAGTATTAATTAATATATATTTTACTATTTTTTCGTATTGACTTTTTATATGCAATTGATTTCTTTTCTTACATGGGGGGGCTTCAATTAATAGAAAATAGAGTATACTTTTAGTATTAGTATACTTTACAGTTAAGGGCTTCGAAAAGGGCTCTGAATTGAAGGAGCTCAATTAAATGAATGAATTTATTAAATTTTGCATATTATTTAAATTTATATAATATGTAATAATATATTTTATATATTTAAATAATAAAATTTTTAAAATATTTACGACAATAATTTTATTTTTACGAAAATATTTAAATTGCGATTTTTTTTAATATAAATATATTTTATAATAAATTAAAATAAACTTAAACTTATTAACTAAATTTGAAAAACTAAAGTTTTAAATTGAATTGAATATTCAATCATTAATTTTTATCATATTGAAAATATATAGAAATTGAACATTATTTATAATATAAATTAATAATAACGATCTCTAATAGAAATCTGATCAAAATTTATTGAAAATCCTAATAAAATATCATTAGTGTCAGGTTATTTTATTTTATCTATAAAACCAATGTAAAAATTATAAAGTTCTTTTGTAAAATATTTGTGGGCCCTGAGAAGGGCCTTTGTTATTGTCGACAGAACATATAAGTGGCATCACAAAATCTTCATCATTTTATTTCGAGCTGGTGTACTTGGTTACGGCCTTAGTACCTTCGCTGACGGCGTGTTTGGCCAACTCGCCTGGTAGCAATAGCCGGACTGCTGTCTGAATTTCCCGACTAGTGATTGTAGAGCGTTTGTTGTAGTGAGCCAAACGCGATGCCTCGGCCGCTATACGCTCGAAGATATCATTCACAAAGCTGTTCATGATGCTCATCGCCTTGCTCGAAATGCCCGTGTCAGGATGGACTTGTTTCAAGACTTTGTAAATATAAATGGCATAGCTCTCCTTGCGCTTACGTTTCTTCTTCTTGTCGCCCTTTGAAATATTTTTCTGGGCTTTGCCTGCTTTCTTAGCCGCTTTACCGCTGGTTTTCGGTGGCATGTCTGATGTTTACTAGTACACTGACTGATACGAAATGAGTCGTGCCGACGCTCCGTTTTCGTACTGCTTCAACGTTTTGACTGAAGCCGTAACAACGTACGTAGGCAAGGGAGGGGCGTGTCTACAAAAAAATGGGCGTGTGCTTGCAACGCTCAGAAATCTATACGGGCCCGTTCGAGAACTTTGATATCATTCTCAGTTTGAACACGAACCTGTAAACATGTCTGGTCGAGGCAAAGGCGGTAAAGTCAAGGGAAAGGCTAAGTCACGGTCTAACCGTGCCGGTCTTCAGTTTCCAGTCGGTCGTATTCATCGTTTGCTACGCAAAGGCAACTATGCCGAGCGTGTCGGCGCTGGTGCACCCGTCTACCTCGCTGCAGTCATGGAATATCTGGCCGCCGAAGTTCTCGAGTTAGCCGGCAATGCGGCTCGCGACAACAAGAAGACCAGAATAATTCCGCGTCATTTGCAACTGGCCATCCGCAATGACGAGGAACTCAACAAACTGTTATCGGGTGTTACGATTGCTCAGGGCGGTGTATTGCCGAACATACAAGCTGTGCTTTTGCCAAAGAAGACAGAAAAGAAAGCTTAAATTTCTTTTATTGTCGCAAATTGACATAAAACCGTCCTTCTCAGGACGAACAACTTTATTCAAAAAATGAACATATATTATTTTACTATTTATTTATTATTTTACTATTTTATTTATAATACTATTTAATTTACTATTCAATACTCATTTTAATTTATTTTAATTTTTTTATCATAACATTCGGTATATAATTTAATTGATTTTAGATATTTTTATTTAAATAAATATAAATAACAACATTTGTTTGAATGAATCAAAGAATATTTAAGGTTATAAATGTACGAAATAATAACTTTATTTATTAGTTACGTTGTTATAAATCATTTAAAATGAATATAAAAAAAATCTATATAAGTATATTAATTTTTGTAGTGATTTCAACATCAAATAAATAATTCTTGTTTTATTATCGAATATTAGCACATTTATATGTTATTATGTTATCAATTATTATTGAATTTCACTAATATCGATTATAGAATTTGTATATTTAAAAAAAAAAATTGTAGGGTTTGTTAATGATTTGATTTTTATAACATTCGCAATTCAGGCTAAAATCTCGCATGTTTTCTGACCCTCGAGCAAACGGTTATTCACGGTCGTCGTGTTTAGGAACTGCCGCTGTATAGTGGCCTAAATGTTTCAGCAAGCATTTACGCTAGATATCAATGTCAATACCATAATACCTTATAGCAATTTGTTAGTCTCGACGAGAAGAATAAAATAATAATTATTCATAAAGAAAATAATAATGTTATAGTGAATTTTGACGCGTGTTTTTAAAAAGGGGCGTGGCTTAGTGATCGTGGAAAGTTTTACTAATAATTATCGTACAAAATTTATTAATAATCATAAATAAATGTACAAAATAATAACTTTATTTATTAGTTACGTTGTTATAAAACATTTAAAATAAATATAAAAAAAAATCTATATAAGTATATTAATTTTTGTAGTGATTTTAAAACCAAATAAATAATTCTTGTTTTATTATCAAATATTAACACATTTATATGTTATTATGTTATCAATTATTATTGAATTTCACTAATATCGATTATAGAATTTGTATATTTAAAAAAAAAAATTGTAGGGTTTGTTAATGATTTGATTTTTATAACATTCGCAATTCAGGCTAAAATCTCGCATGTTTTCTGACCCTCGAACGAGCGGTTATTCACGGTCGTCGTGTTTAGGAACTTACGCTGTATAGTGGCCTAAATGTTTCAACAAACATTTACGCTAGATATCAATGTCAATATCATAATACCTTATAGCATTTTGTTAGTCTCGACAAGGAGAATAAAATAATGATTATGCATAAACAAAATAATAATATTATAGTTAATTTTGACGCGTGTTTTTAAAAAAGGGCGTGGCTTAGTGATCGTGGAAAGATTTACTAATAATTATCGTACAAAATTTATTAATAATCATAAATAAATGAATTGTTATAAAATTATAATAGTATTATTATAAAGTTATAATGAATTATTATGAAATTTTACTATTGTCGAATATAAATTTTGTATATTTAGGTATTATTTACATATTTCCTTAAAATTTAAGAAAAATTAGATAATCTCGAAAAAATTATATGAACACACATAACGATTTATATATCATTTTATTCGTGATTTTATTCTGCATCTTTCGTACGAACAAAGTTTTTTCGTATCTTTTACTGTTTAGCTAGTAGAGAGCAATCTGTGTGATTGATCACTTATTGAAATGCAAATTACATTTAGATTGCAGCAATTATTGACAATATTTCTATATTTTCATAAAGAAACCATATAAATTATAATACATTGTTAAAATTTCGTATGGTTCTCCAGTCATTCAATTCTAATAACAATCACCATTTAGGCTAAAATCTTGCATGTTTTCTGACCCTCGAACAAACGGTTATTCACGGTCAGCGTGTTTAGATATAGCAGCAGAGCCGCATATTCAGTTCAGCAAGCATTCAAGAATAAAAGAATAAAATAATATTTATTAAATATCAACTAATATATAATCTTTTCTCGGCAATGAATATAAGATATTATTATTTTATTCTATACAATTGAATTAAAAAAAAAAAAAACATAAATATTATATTTTATTATTAATGACTAAATTATTTATACATTCGATTTATTTTAATAAAATATAATATGATAGAAATATTATGATTTTACAGAATAAACAGTTTGTGAATTTTTTGACTCAAGTTATTTCAAGAAACAACAGTACAATTGTTTACTGTTTTGTATTTTATCGTTCTTTTGAAAACTACGAATGAAATAATTAATTATAACGATAATATTATTTTATTAGATACTATGCAAAAAGAGAATAGAGCACACTTCTTGAACTTGAATGCACGACGCGACATAATGTTTTACACAAATGATTTCTAACCGAATTTTATGCGTTGGTGTATTGATAGTGTATTACATCGTAAATATAATTAATTATTTCATACAAATAATATTTTATTTTAATAAAATATTATATTCGTTATTTAATCAAATCGTTTATATTAGCTATTGTTCAGTATAGATTCATAGAGTACTCAAATGAATGTTCAATGACAGTTTATGAACAATTATGATACTATTTATGAATAAAAATTTACAAAAACTGTTTCTAGGATATATAAGTATAATTACATCGCATCAAAATATAACATATCTCAATGCTCATAAAAATGCGATAACGATTTTGTTGAAAACGCACTATTGAGTGCAGAAGTTATTTGAATATAATTAGCGATATTTTAGAAAAACTAACCGTTGAAATAAATCATGCTTTTGATGATATGTTGGGGATGAATTTGGCTATCATGTAAATCCATTGTTTTATGCGAATTATTTAGAATAAAAGCGCTGGATTTAATTTTTTACAAATTTTTTTTTTTTTTTTTTAATTTGAAAATTTGCTTTATTTGTCTTAAATACATACATTGATTTTTACATAAAGATACAAATTGTATACACCTATTCTGGGAATATCATTATACTATCATAATATAATATTGTTAGCATATATATATAATTGTTTCAATTAGCTTATATAAGTATGAAAAGAGCTATTAAAAACATACTGCCATCAAGTGTTCTTACAACTAGTTAACAAAAGATAATTAAAATATATATTTACAACTAAATAACAATGTACAGATTATACTAAGTTATAAGAAATTTATGAAATTTGTTCAGTTATATTTGCTATGGTTGTATTTACATGTGTTCTACAATTAGATTGAAAATTAGTAGTGAGCTTTGTAATGTATTCTGTTATGTATGGAATATTGATAGAATTATGAATTTTTTCATTTGATACATATCTTTTGGTTATTGGGTTTCTACTAATTCCCAATATTAATCTAATGTATTTATTTTGTAGTCTTTGCATTATTGCTAAATTAGTTTTTGTTGTGTTTCTCCATACCGGAGATCCATATGTTAAAATTGGTCTTACTAATGATAAATATAGTAGTCGTTTATTGTGTATATTAAGTTTGGAGTGAGCACCAATTATTGGATGTAGCTTATTCATAATAGCTATAGATAAGTTTGCTCTTGTTTTTATGTGTTCATTGAATTTTAGTTTTTTATCTAGTGTAATACCTAGATACTTTACCTTGTCAACCCAATTAAAGTTTACATCGCCTACATTAAGAGGTCCTTGCAATATATAGTTGTTTCTTTTGTTGGTAAATATGATAGCATTGGTTTTTTCTACGTTTATTCTTATTTTCCATTCGGTAAAATAGCTAGATAGTTTATTAAAGTGTGTTAGAAGTTTTTTATGAATTTTTTTGAAATTTGTACCCGAAGCGAAAATTGCAGTGTCATCTGCGTATGTTAATAGCGTGGTGTTATCGTCGTGTGGTATATCGTGAATGTAAAAATTAAAAAGTGTAGGTGAGAGAATTGATCCTTGCGGTAACCCGTATGGCACTGGGTACAGTGAGGATCTTGCCGAATTTACAGAAACCATAAAAAATCTATCAGTTAAGTAAGATTTGGTGAGGTGGATAATGTTGGAGGGAAATTTTTTAATAATCATTTTGTATAGAAGTGCATCATGCCAGATAGTGTCAAAAGCCTTTTCGATATCTAATAGAAGCATTCCTGTAAGTTTTTTGTTAGCTAATTTATTTTTAACGTGTTTTGTAAGTATAGTGAGTGGATGTGCTGTTGAGTGCTTAGGTCTAAATCCATATTGTGTTTCAGGAAGGAGATTATTACTGGTGATATGTTTGTTGATATGTTTTAATATAACTTTCTCTACTAATTTACTGAACGAGCATAGAAGACTAATGGGACGGTAGCTATTGGGGAGATGGGGAGGCTTTCCGGGTTTAAGGAAAGGAAGTATGTTTGAAATTTTCCACTGATTGGGAAAGTAGCCTGTATCAATGATGCTATTGATAATTTTAGTAAGAAGGATTATGGCTTTTATGGGAAGGTTTTTAATAATTATATTTTGTATATTGTCATGTCCTGGGGCTTTTCGGCCTTTTATTTTATTTATAAATGTTGTCACGTCTTTGGGTTTGATCCAAAGTTTAATGTTCCGTTTAGCTGTTGTGGATTTGAAAAATTTTTTGTTTGTTTTTCGGACTAATTTTAATGAATTGTCGTGCCCTAAGTCTTCATTTTGTTTATGAATTTTAAGTAATTCATTTCCAATGGCGTTGGCTTTTTCAGAGTCCGAGGTATGCAATGTGTTGTTTGTAATAAGTGTAGGTATGTCGGATTGTTTTTTGGTCAGTTTTCTGGCCGTGGTCCATATTGTGTTGAACCCTGAATTAATGTTATCTAGCTTGTTTTTCCAGGTGATGTTGTGGTATTCTTTGATGTCAGTTGAGATCTGTCTGGATAGTTTGTTAAGTAATTGTTTGATGTTCGGGTCTCTTGTGTTTTGCCATTGTTTACGAACATAATTTTTTAACTTAATGTCTGCAAGTATATTCTGTGGTAAAGAGTTGGGATTTGATGAGGATTTTTGGGTGGGAATTGATTTGTTAATTGCATTTCTCACACACTCGTTAAGATTTGTTATTGCCTTGTCAATTTGTTCTGTAGTATCTAAAGAAATTTTGGTTGTTATTTGATTGTTTATATGCATTCTAAATAATTTCCAATGAGCGCGTTTGTAATCAAGAAAGTTTTTATCGTTGCTATTGTTAACTGCTAAATTATCAATAGCTACAGATGTTATTACTGGATTATGGTCCGAGCTAGAGGCAGTGAGAGTGTGTGGAGTTGCAACATGGAACAAATTTCGAGTGATTGCAAGGTCGATAGTGCTTGGGGACCAGTTGCAATTATCTGGATAATAGGTATGAGATAGAGGATAATGCAATTGAACTGTATCTATGTTGTCTAGTAGGTATTCATGTAAAACTAGGCCATTATAGTTATTGTTAGTACAGTTCCAGAGTGGATGTCTAGAGTTAAAATCGCCTGCCATAAAAACTTTAGGAAAAAGGTTGAGCAAAGCGTCTAAGTCATTGGTATCGAGTTTATGGCCAGGAATATAACTGGAAATAAAAGCTATTTGTCCCAAATTAGATTCTATTGAAATAATAGTTGCTTCTATATTATTAAGAACAGGGGTAGGAATATGGGTATGTGGGATGTTATTTTTGATAAAAATAGCGGTTCCACGACCTTTGATGTCATCTTTATCGTTTCTGTAGATTTTGTAACCATAAATAGAAAAATTTATATGTGACTTTAAAAACGTTTCGGAAACCAATGCTATGTGTATGTTGTTATGAGTAAGTAATAGTTTAAATTCAGAAGCTTTTGCCTTAATGCTGCGTGCATTCCAGTAAAGTATATTTAATTCGTTAATTTTTAAAATCATTTCCCAAAGATAAAATGATTAATTAATATATTATCATATTCATTTTCATTTGCTGAATTTAAAGTTTGGGCTAATTTTAAAATTTTTTCAAGAGATGATTTTATTGCCGGTTTTGCAAAAACCTCTTGAATGAATTTAAACGATGTAAACATACCTGATAAATTAAAATTATTGGCCTGCGGTTGTGTACCTGTTTCTTGATCCAGAGCGGCTTGTTGTTGAGGGTGCGGCGATGGAACTTGATTCTGAGGTAAGGGTAGGGTATTTGTCATTCGCTCAGGTAGCGCTGGAAACTCTCTCTGTTGTAGCACTGAATTGAACTTTCTAGTTAACGGTAGAGGAGCAGGTGCCGGGATATAGACATTTTGTCTGGCCTTGATTTTTAGTTGTTCTCTTCTAGCTTTAATTTCCAGTAGTTTCGGGCATGACTTGAAATTTGCAGGGTGGTTACCTAGACAGTTGATGCACTGAGCTGGTTCCGCTTTGGTTTTGGGGCAGCTGAACGCCTCGTGGGGTTTTGTACATTTCACACATCTATTCTGAAGGTTGCAATAAGAAGAAGTGTGACCAAAATTTTGGCAGTTGTAGCACTGTATAATGTTTCCATTCGATCTATATTTGTCCCATTTGACTGCGTACCCTGCTAGGTGTTTTTTGTTTCTAATACGAGCCATATCCTGTTCATGATGAAAGAAAAGCACGAAAACTGGTAGTTTTATTTTTTCACCTAACACGTTGGTTTTAGTCATTTGAATAACTTTTTCAATTCTGCAGAATTCTATGATCAGTTCTTGATAAATTTCATCACTTGTCACGTAAGGTGGAATTCCTGCAGCAACAATTTTTATAAGCTCAGATCCCTTCTGTGGAAAAGTGTAAAATTTCTTGTTGTCTTGTTTCAATCTTTCGTACACATTTTTGTAATCCACTTCGCTGTATGTGGTGATTCTGTAGTGCAGTTTTCCTTTGTATTGCACATGCAATTTGTTCTTACACTGTTTTGCCAGAAGTTTAACATAATCATTTTTCCCTAAATCATCTAAAACTACAATTGCAGGCATTGTTTTTTGGGTAAATTGATCTTCTTTTTGGGGTTTTTTATTTGAGGTTTCCGGTTCGGTTGGGTTAGGTTTTTTGCGTTTTGTAGTCACAAATTCATCTTCCATTTCGTTTTTATTATTTTCTTCATCTTGTTCAGCACAAGCTAATGGCGCAAATTTGTTTATATGCACAAATCGCCCCGCTGGCAGTACCTCGTTCAGTTGCTGTGCGACACTAATGTTAGAGTCCTGATCCGCCGCCATAATGGCAACGTTATAGTCTAACGTCGACCATAAATTGTATAGAACTAATAATTATTATAAATAGTTTTTAATACTTCACCACGTAACATATTCACAAAAATTTCACTTTAAATACGAATCACTTCACATTTAAATTCACAGGGATTATAGATTTTCTGGGCGATGCGAACACTACGGCTGCTCGGACTCGAATGAATAATTTTTTACAAATAATTTACATTTTTGTAAAATTTTCAAATATTATTGTTTTCTCCTCGGTCCTACACTTTTCGAATATAGTTTTTGGCCACGCCCCTAACATATTTAACCAATCACGTGTTAGATTTACATTTTAACCTACGATTTTTTACTATAATGTCAGATAACGCTTTATCTACGTCGCCGGCGGCAACCGCTGCGCCAGCGACAGCATCGCCGAAAAAGGGCAAGACTGCGGCTGTTAAAAAACCGCGAGTGAAGCCGTCCCATCCTCCTACATCTGAAATGGTAAACAACGCTATTAAAAGTCTGAAAGAACGCGGCGGATCGTCGCTGCAGGCGATTAAGAAATATATGTCGGCCAATTATAAAATCGACGCCGAGAAAATGTCAACGTTCATTAAAAAGTATTTAAAGTCAGCTGTTCAAGCGGGCACACTGATTCAAACAAAAGGCAAAGGTGCTTCGGGTTCGTTCAAACTTGCCGCGAACGCTAAACAGAGCGGCGGCGAAAGCGGTGTTTCGGCTGGAAAAGCCAGGACCGCTAAGACGCCAGCGGCAAAAGCAAAATCGAAGACAGCAAAGTCGAAGGGCGCCGCCAAACCTGCTTCGTCCCCTAAAAAGAAGTCTGCATCCGCAGCGGGCACATTAAAAAAGTCGTCGGCGAAACCTAAGACGACAGTCGATAAGAAGAAGACCATTCAGGGTAAGTCGACGAAAGCCTCATCGGCCAAGGCAACGAGCAAAACGAAGAAAACCGTCAAGACCGCAGCCGCAAAGAAACCTAAATCGCCAAAGAAGACATCAAAAGTAGCCAAACCTTTGAAAAAAGCGTCACCGAAAAAGAAGTGAAAACATTTCATTATCTTTTTACACAACAGCAAACGAAAATGTTTGCACAAAGTCCTTTTCAGGACTAACAATAAATTTTTATCAAAGAACATTATTATTTTACTTATATATATCTTATCATCTTATATTATAGCCTTTTCGTGGACTTCGGAAAAAATTTTAATAAAATATTTGTAACAGGAGCGCAGCAACGCTCGCTGTGTTCCTCGCCGTGTTGTGTCATTGACGAAATTTAAAAGTCAAAGTCTTTTCAATTTTCAATTTCGTCTTTGGTAGGGAGTTGTTCAATATCAATCGCTGAATTTTATTTATTTATTTATTATTTTTTTTTAAATAATTTTATATGAATAAATTATCTTAATCAAATGAAATATAATCAATAATTTATTAATAAAAGTTTTATATATCACTTTAAATAAATCAACTATACATAGAACGGCAACTCTCATAATAATTAAATTCATAATTTTTTCTAATTTTTTTTTATATAAATAATAAGTAAATGGAAATTAATTAATGAAATAAAATATAATCATTAATAATTTATGAAGTTTCAATCTTTTTTTCATATCGTATTCGAAAAAGAAAATTTATATAACTTTAAATAACTATATATGAAATTAAAAAATATACAATAAAAAAAAAAATATTTATATATATAAATATATATAATATAATATATATAATATAAATTTCTATCATCAGAACGGCAACTCGCCCATATTAATTAAATTTAGAATTTTTTAAAGAAGCTTTCAGAAATTCATGACGAATTTTACAAATTCAACTATAATATTTTTTAAACTTAACACAACAACACACTATTCAACAAGTCAAATCATGTGTGTTGTCAATAATTTCAATTAAAAAAAAAAATCAATAAAAATTTCTAACGTATCGATGGAATAATTCTGCAAAATAAAATAATTTGAAAAATAATAAAAGTTCTTTTAATTGATCATTTTGGTGGTCCTGAAAAGGACCGATTTGTTTTATAGGACGACAGGCGTCTAAGCGCGTTCTCCTCGAATACGCCGAGCTAGTTGAATATCCTTGGGCATGATGGTTACGCGCTTGGCGTGGATCGCGCACAAGTTTGTATCTTCGAACAGGCCAACCAAATAGGCCTCGCTAGCTTCCTGCAATGCCATGACGGCGGAGCTCTGAAAACGCAGATCGGTCTTGAAGTCCTGAGCGATCTCGCGCACTAGACGTTGGAACGGCAACTTTCGTATGAGAAGCTCGGTGCTCTTCTGGTAACGACGGATCTCACGCAGAGCTACGGTGCCAGGCCGATAACGATGCGGCTTCTTCACACCGCCGGTCGCCGGCGCGCTCTTGCGAGCCGCTTTCGTTGCAAGCTGCTTACGGGGCGCCTTGCCACCGGTGGACTTGCGAGCTGTCTGCTTCGTACGGGCCATTATAACTCCTAGATTTCGTTTCGAGAACCTTCTCGTTTGACGATCGTTTTGATACTGACGCGTCCGGCTCGAATATTATGATCAAAATACATTACGAATGTCCGATGCTGTGCTCGGCTGTCATTGGTCGGCGCCGAATGCTCGCATAGCTATGATGGGCGTGGCCTAGCGAGCTCAAACTTTTCAATAATTTCGCTCGTCGGAATTCAGTCGTTATTCAGACTTCGAGCTGTTAACATCAATTTGTAAATTTATCCCGACTGCGATATATTGAAAAATGACCGGCCGTGGCAAAGGTGGTAAGGGACTCGGAAAGGGTGGCGCTAAGCGACACAGGAAAGTTCTTCGCGATAATATCCAAGGTATTACAAAGCCGGCTATACGTCGTCTTGCTCGCCGTGGCGGCGTCAAGCGTATCTCGGGTCTAATCTACGAAGAGACCCGCGGTGTTCTGAAAGTGTTTCTCGAGAACGTTATCCGCGATGCAGTCACATACACCGAGCACGCCAAGAGGAAGACCGTAACCGCTATGGATGTCGTATATGCGCTCAAACGTCAGGGTCGTACACTGTACGGTTTCGGCGGTTAAATTGATCAACGGACGCAGTCATTTCTTATAAATACAAAACAAAAAAGAGCCCTTTTAAGGGCTGTCAAATATAATTAAAAGAACAAGTAATATATTTTACAATTTACGTACAGGCTTTATTTGATTTTATATGAAATTTGTTTATTTTCTTGCAGAATAACTTGCTTTGGTAATATTATTGATAATATTATCAAATTGGAAAGCCCTTCGAATATGTTTTAAAGAAAGTATTAATTAATATATATTTTACTATTTTTTCGTATTGACTTTTTATATGCAATTGATTTCTTTTCTTACATGGGGGGGGCTTCAATTAATAGAAAATAGAGTATACTTTTAGTATTAGTATACTTTACAGTTAAGGGCTTCGAAAAGGGCTCTGAATTGAAGGAGCTCAATTAAATGAATGAATTTATTAAATTTTGCATATTATTTAAATTTATATAATATGTAATAATATATTTTATATATTTAAATAATAAAATTTTTAAAATATTTACGACAATAATTTTATTTTTACGAAAATATTTAAATTGCGATTTTTTTTAATATAAATATATTTTATAATAAATTAAAATAAACTTAAACTTATTAACTAAATTTGAAAAACTAAAGTTTTAAATTGAATTGAATATTCAATCATTAATTTTTATCATATTGAAAATATATAGAAATTGAACATTATTTATAATATAAATTAATAATAACGATCTCTAATAGAAATCTGATCAAAATTTATTGAAAATCCTAATAAAATATCATTAGTGTCAGGTTATTTTATTTTATCTATAAAACCAATGTAAAAATTATAAAGTTCTTTTGTAAAATATTTGTGGGCCCTGAGAAGGGCCTTTGTTATTGTCGACAGAACATATAAGTGGCATCACAAAATCTTCATCATTTTATTTCGAGCTGGTGTACTTGGTTACGGCCTTAGTACCTTCGCTGACGGCGTGTTTGGCCAACTCGCCTGGTAGCAATAGCCGGACTGCTGTCTGAATTTCCCGACTAGTGATTGTAGAGCGTTTGTTGTAGTGAGCCAAACGCGATGCCTCGGCCGCTATACGCTCGAAGATATCATTCACAAAGCTGTTCATGATGCTCATCGCCTTGCTCGAAATGCCCGTGTCAGGATGGACTTGTTTCAAGACTTTGTAAATATAAATGGCATAGCTCTCCTTGCGCTTACGTTTCTTCTTCTTGTCGCCCTTTGAAATATTTTTCTGGGCTTTGCCTGCTTTCTTAGCCGCTTTACCGCTGGTTTTCGGTGGCATGTCTGATGTTTACTAGTACACTGACTGATACGAAATGAGTCGTGCCGACGCTCCGTTTTCGTACTGCTTCAACGTTTTGACTGAAGCCGTAACAACGTACGTAGGCAAGGGAGGGGCGTGTCTACAAAAAAATGGGCGTGTGCTTGCAACGCTCAGAAATCTATACGGGCCCGTTCGAGAACTTTGATATCATTCTCAGTTTGAACACGAACCTGTAAACATGTCTGGTCGAGGCAAAGGCGGTAAAGTCAAGGGAAAGGCTAAGTCACGGTCTAACCGTGCCGGTCTTCAGTTTCCAGTCGGTCGTATTCATCGTTTGCTACGCAAAGGCAACTATGCCGAGCGTGTCGGCGCTGGTGCACCCGTCTACCTCGCTGCAGTCATGGAATATCTGGCCGCCGAAGTTCTCGAGTTAGCCGGCAATGCGGCTCGCGACAACAAGAAGACCAGAATAATTCCGCGTCATTTGCAACTGGCCATCCGCAATGACGAGGAACTCAACAAACTGTTATCGGGTGTTACGATTGCTCAGGGCGGTGTATTGCCGAACATACAAGCTGTGCTTTTGCCAAAGAAGACAGAAAAGAAAGCTTAAATTTCTTTTATTGTCGCAAATTGACATAAAACCGTCCTTCTCAGGACGAACAACTTTATTCAAAAAATGAACATATATTATTTTACTATTTATTTATTATTTTACTATTTTATTTATAATACTATTTAATTTACTATTCAATACTCATTTTAATTTATTTTAATTTTTTATCATAACATTCGGTATATAATTTAATTGATTTTAGATATTTTTATTTAAATAAATATAAATAACAACATTTGTTTGAATGAATCAAAGAATATTTAAGGTTATAAATGTACGAAATAATAACTTTATTTATTAGTTACGTTGTTATAAATCATTTAAAATGAATATAAAAAAAATCTATATAAGTATATTAATTTTTGTAGTGATTTCAACATCAAATAAATAATTCTTGTTTTATTATCGAATATTAGCACATTTATATGTTATTATGTTATCAATTATTATTGAATTTCACTAATATCGATTATAGAATTTGTATATTTAAAAAAAAAAATTGTAGGGTTTGTTAATGATTTGATTTTTATAACATTCGCAATTCAGGCTAAAATCTCGCATGTTTTCTGACCCTCGAGCAAACGGTTATTCACGGTCGTCGTGTTTAGGAACTGCCGCTGTATAGTGGCCTAAATGTTTCAGCAAGCATTTACGCTAGATATCAATGTCAATACCATAATACCTTATAGCAATTTGTTAGTCTCGACGAGAAGAATAAAATAATAATTATTCATAAAGAAAATAATAATGTTATAGTGAATTTTGACGCGTGTTTTTAAAAAGGGGCGTGGCTTAGTGATCGTGGAAAGTTTTACTAATAATTATCGTACAAAATTTATTAATAATCATAAATAAATGTACAAAATAATAACTTTATTTATTAGTTACGTTGTTATAAAACATTTAAAATAAATATAAAAAAAAATCTATATAAGTATATTAATTTTTGTAGTGATTTTAAAACCAAATAAATAATTCTTGTTTTATTATCAAATATTAACACATTTATATGTTATTATGTTATCAATTATTATTGAATTTCACTAATATCGATTATAGAATTTGTATATTTAAAAAAAAAATTGTAGGGTTTGTTAATGATTTGATTTTTATAACATTCGCAATTCAGGCTAAAATCTCGCATGTTTTCTGACCCTCGAACGAGCGGTTATTCACGGTCGTCGTGTTTAGGAACTTACGCTGTATAGTGGCCTAAATGTTTCAACAAACATTTACGCTAGATATCAATGTCAATATCATAATACCTTATAGCATTTTGTTAGTCTCGACAAGGAGAATAAAATAATGATTATGCATAAACAAAATAATAATATTATAGTTAATTTTGACGCGTGTTTTTAAAAAAGGGCGTGGCTTAGTGATCGTGGAAAGATTTACTAATAATTATCGTACAAAATTTATTAATAATCATAAATAAATGAATTGTTATAAAATTATAATAGTATTATTATAAAGTTATAATGAATTATTATGAAATTTTACTATTGTCGAATATAAATTTTGTATATTTAGGTATTATTTACATATTTCCTTAAAATTTAAGAAAAATTAGATAATCTCGAAAAAATTATATGAACACACATAACGATTTATATATCATTTTATTCGTGATTTTATTCTGCATCTTTCGTACGAACAAAGTTTTTTCGTATCTTTTACTGTTTAGCTAGTAGAGAGCAATCTGTGTGATTGATCACTTATTGAAATGCAAATTACATTTAGATTGCAGCAATTATTGACAATATTTCTATATTTTCATAAAGAAACCATATAAATTATAATACATTGTTAAAATTTCGTATGGTTCTCCAGTCATTCAATTCTAATAACAATCACCATTTAGGCTAAAATCTTGCATGTTTTCTGACCCTCGAACAAACGGTTATTCACGGTCAGCGTGTTTAGATATAGCAGCAGAGCCGCATATTCAGTTCAGCAAGCATTCAAGAATAAAAGAATAAAATAATATTTATTAAATATCAACTAATATATAATCTTTTCTCGGCAATGAATATAAGATATTATTATTTTATTCTATACAATTGAATTAAAAAAAAAAAACATAAATATTATATTTTATTATTAATGACTAAATTATTTATACATTCGATTTATTTTAATAAAATATAATATGATAGAAATATTATGATTTTACAGAATAAACAGTTTGTGAATTTTTTGACTCAAGTTATTTCAAGAAACAACAGTACAATTGTTTACTGTTTTGTATTTTATCGTTCTTTTGAAAACTACGAATGAAATAATTAATTATAACGATAATATTATTTTATTAGATACTATGCAAAAAGAGAATAGAGCACACTTCGTTGAACTTGAATGCACGACGCGACATAATGTTTTACACAAATGATTTCTAACCGAATTTTATGCGTTGGTGTATTGATAGTGTATTACATCGTAAATATAATTAATTATTTCATACAAATAATATTTTATTTTAATAAAATATTATATTCGTTATTTAATCAAATCGTTTATATTAGCTATTGTTCAGTATAGATTCATAGAGTACTCAAATGAATGTTCAATGACAGTTTATGAACAATTATGATACTATTTATGAATAAAATTTACAAAAACTGTTTCTAGGATATATAAGTATAATTACATCGCATCAAAATATAACATATCTCAATGCTCATAAAATGCGATAACAATAATAATAATAAAATAATAATAACAATAATGCAGAATAAAATTATGAATAAAATGGTATATGAATGGTTAAGTGTGTTCATATAATTTTCTCGAGATTTTTCGATTTTCCTGAAATTTTACGACGGCAACTCGCCTGTAGGCCACACCGTTCGGAATTCGAAGTTGCGATATATGGGAAAAAAACTAAGAATTTTGAGACCTTTCTAACGATGTATAATACTTTATATGTTTTCTTTACAGAAATATCGAATCGTGAGGAGTATGCTCCAACCTAGCCGCACTTTTGCATTTTGACAAGTTAACATCTACACATATTGCTCTATAACATGAAAACCGTAAAAGATACGAAAAAACTTTGTTCGTACGAAAGATGCAGAATAAAATTATGAATAAAATGGTATATGAATGGTTAAGTGTGTTCATATAATTTTCTCGAGATTTTCCGATTTTCCTGAAATTTACGACGGCAACTCGCCTGTAGGCCACACCGTTTGGAATTCGAAGTTGCGATATATGGGAAAAAAACTAAGAATTTTGAGACCTTTCTAACGATGTATAATACTTTTATGTTTTCTTTACAGAAATATCGAATCGTGAGGAGTATTGCTCCAACCTAGCCGCACTTTGCATTTTGACAAGTTAACATCTACACATATTGCTCTATAACATGAAAACCGTAAAAGATACGAAAAAACTTTGTTCGTACGAAAGATGCAGAATAAAATTATGAATAAAATGGTATATGAATGGTTAAGTGTGTTCATATAATTTTCTCGAGATTTTCCAATTTTCCTGAAATTTTACGACGGCAACTCGCCTGTAGGCCACACCGTTTAGAATTCGAAGTTGCGATATATGGGAAAAAAACTAAGAATTTTGAGACCTTTCTAACGATGTATAATACTTTATATGTTTTCTTTACAGAAATATCGAATCGTGAGGAGTATTGCTCCAACCTAGCCGCACTTTGCATTTTGACAAGTTAACATCTACACATATTGCTCTATAACATGAAAACCGTAAAAGATACGAAAAAACTTTGTTCGTACGAAAGATGCAGAATAAAATTATGAATAAAATGGTATATGAATGGTTAAGTGTGTTCATATAATTTTCTCGAGATTTTCGATTTTCCTGAAATTTTACGACGGCAACTCGCCTGTAGGCCACACCGTTCGGAATTCGAAGTTGCGATATATGGGAAAAAAACTAAGAATTTTGAGACCTTTCTAACGATGTATAATACTTTATATGTTTTCTTTACAGAAATATCGAATCGTGAGGAGTATTGCTCCAACCTAGCCGCACTTTGCATTTTGACAAGTTAACATCTACACATATTGCTCTATAACATGAAAACCGTAAAAGATACGAAAAAACTTTGTTCGTACGAAAGATGCAGAATAAAATTATGAATAAAATGGTATATGAATGGTTAAGTGTGTTCATATAATTTTCTCGAGATTTTCCGATTTTCCTGAAATTTTACGACGGCAACTCGCCTGTAGGCCACACCGTTTGGAATTCGAAGTTGCGATATATGGGAAAAAAACTAAGAATTTTGAGACCTTTCTAACGATGTATATACTTTATATGTTTTCTTTACAGAAATATCGAATCGTGAGGAGTATTGCTCCAACCTAGCCGCACTTTGCATTTTGACAAGTTAACATCTACACATATTGCTCTATAACATGAAAACCGTAAAAGATACGAAAAAACTTTGTTCGTACGAAAGATGCAGAATAAAATTATGAATAAAATGGTATATGAATGGTTAAGTGTGTTCATATAATTTTCTCGAGATTTTCCGATTTTCCTGAAATTTTACGACGGCAACTCGCCTGTAGGCCACACCGTTCGGAATTCGAAGTTGCGATATATGGGAAAAAAACTAAGAATTTTGAGACCTTTCTAACGATGTATAATACTTTATATGTTTTCTTTACAGAAATATCGAATCGTGAGGAGTATTGCTCCAACCTAGCCGCACTTTGCATTTTGACAAGTTAACATCTACACATATTGCTCTATAACATGAAAACCGTAAAAGATACGAAAAAACTTTGTTCGTACGAAAGATGCAGAATAAAATTATGAATAAAATGGTATATGAATGGTTAAGTGTGTTCATATAATTTTCTCGAGATTTTCCGATTTTCCTGAAATTTTACGACGGCAACTCGCCTGTAGGCCACACCGTTTGGAATTCGAAGTTGCGATATATGGGAAAAAAACTAAGAATTTTGAGACCTTTCTAACGATGTATAATACTTTATATGTTTTCTTTACAGAAATATCGAATCGTGAGGAGTATTGCTCCAACCTAGCCGCACTTTGCATTTTGACAAGTTAACATCTACACATATTGCTCTATAACATGAAAACCGTAAAAGATACGAAAAAACTTTGTTCGTACGAAAGATGCAGAATAAAATTATGAATAAAATGGTATATGAATGGTTAAGTGTGTTCATATAATTTTCTCGAGATTTTCCGATTTTCCTGAAATTTTACGACGGCAACTCGCCTGTAGGCCACACCGTTTGGAATTCAAAGTTGCGATATATGGGAAAAAAACTAAGAATTTTGAGACCTTTCTAACGATGTATAATACTTTATATGTTTTCTTTACAGAAATATCGAATCGTGAGGAGTATTGCTCCAACCTAGCCGCACTTTGCATTTTGACAAGTTAACATCTACACATATTGCTCTATAACATGAAAACCGTAAAAGATACGAAAAAACTTTGTTCGTACGAAAGATGCAGAATAAAATAACGAATAAAATGGTATATAAATGGTTAATTGTGTTCATATAATTTTCTCGAGATTTTTTAAATTACGTGGCTAAGAACAAAATTTCAAGTCAGTTATCCCTATGGCAACTTTTCAGTTGCTTCGCGTTTCAAGTCAGTTATCCCTATGGCAACTTTTCAGTTGCTTCGCGTTTCAAGTCAGTTATCCCTATGGTAACTTTTCGGTTGCTTCGCGTTACAAGTCAGTTATCCCTATGGTAACATTGCAGATATATATTAAATTATTACTGAAATTTCATTTATAACCTTATGTATACATATGATTGTATAGTTTTACTTGTCGTCAACGATCATACCATGTTGAATATACCGGTTCTCGTCCGATCACCGAAGTCAAGCAACATCGGGCGTGGGTAGTACTTAGATGGGAGACCGCTTGGGAACACCACGTATCGTTGACTTTTTGCCCTAGTATTTTACCGATGTTAAGTCAAATTATAAATAGTACATACTCTCGGTATAAACTGTTAAAATCTTTGATAGAGATGAGAAAATAGTTTATGTAAAATGAAATAATATATATATATATATAATACTGCATATTTTGTTATAAAAGATATAATATACTGAATATTTTGTTATAAAAGATTCGAAATATTCATGGGTTGAAAGTTACTACTTATTTAGAGTATATTACAAAAATTAAATAAAAATAGCAACTTGCACGTATTTTGCAAATTGACAACTTGCACGCATTCTGCAAATTGACAACTTGCACGCATTTTGCACATTGGCAACTTGTACGCATTATGCATTATTGACAACTTACACGTACTTTGTTTGACTGGAAACTTGTACGCATTTGATTTGATATGTAACTTGTATGCATTTTATATAATTGGTAACTTGTACGCATTTCTAGAGAACTTGGCGAAAAACATTCTCCCTTATAAGGAAAAAAATATATAAAATATATAATCATATATTCTAAATAAGAAATACCAAATGTTTCTCTTTAAAATTACAATTTCCTCGCCAATTATAAAGCATATTGAAAACAATTTAGCTTGTCTTTAAGAAATAATGAATATATCAAATATTTCCATAGAAGCGAGTTTTATGTAAAATAGCTAGAGGTACCAAAGAAGTGCCGTGTGTGTTACAATATGCACAATTTTTCGACGGCAAAGTCGAAATGATTGTGGCATACTGTAACCGGCTACAACGTAAGGCTTAAGGCTTATGCTCTAATAGCGTGGGGTGACGTCAAGCCAACATGACGAATCCCAAGCCAAGGGCTGAGTCTCAACAGATCGCAGCGTGGTAACTGCTCTACCGAGTACAACACCCCGCCAGGTACCTAAGTCGTTTACAAACGATTCCGAGTCTCGACATCGAACTAGTGACCCATGATCGACCGCTATAGGCAGGACAGATATAACGGATGGATACCGCCACTGTCCAGCGCCTCATTCGGCTAAAAATGGCTCGTGCGATAAACGGCGTGTGCCGAATACCTAATAAATCACATTGTATTGAGCCTTTCGACTCACGAGACTCCTAGAGATATCGTTGCTTACTTTGTCTAGAAAGGATACGGCCTTAGAGGCGTTCAGGCATAATCCCACGGATGGTAGCTTCGCACCACCGGCCGCTCGACCGAGTGCGTGACCAAATGTCCGAACCTGCGGTTCCTCTCGTACTGAGCAGGATTACTATCGCAACGACGATTCATCAGTAGGGTAAAACTAACCTGTCTCACGACGGTCTAAACCCAGCTCACGTTCCCTATTTGTGGGTGAACAATCCAACGCTTGGCGAATTCTGCTTCGCAATGATAGGAAGAGCCGACATCGAAGGATCAAAAAGCAACGTCGCTATGAACGCTTGGCTGCCACAAGCCAGTTATCCCTGTGGTAACTTTTCTGACACCTCTTGCTGAAAACTCTTCAAGCCAAAAGGATCGATAGGCCGTGCTTTCGCAGTCCCTGTGCACACTGAACAACGGGATCAAGCCAGCATTTGCCCTTTTGCTCTACGCGAGGTTTCTGTCCTCGCTGAGCTGGCCTTAGGACACCTGCATTATTATTTGACAGATATACCGCCCCAGTCAAACTCCCGGCCTAGCAATTTCCTCGAATCGGATCACGCTAGAGTATAGTTGGCGATCGGCGCGAAGCCTCACACCACTCTTACACGCTTGGCTCTAGAAAACCGTGACAGTCGGAACGAAAGTTCTCGACGCACGCTTTCCACCCAATCGAGTAAGTAAAGAAACGATGAAAGTAGTGGTATTTCACCGACGATATTATAAAAATTGAAGATGAAGTATCAGAATCTACAATAACTAGCAATATTACTCCAGGTGAGACATATACTCCAGATGTTGATTTTGATTCTAAAAGCAGTTCGGAAAGTTCACAAAATACCTCTCATATAAAACGTGGTCCATATAGTCGAAGATATAAGGCTCCAAGCTATGCCTTAATGTGCGACAGATTTGCAATTTCTGATAGAGTTGGTTCTGGCGTGGTGACGGCATTCCTGCGTGACCTGGGCATAACGGATGATTGGGGCAATCCTGTCATTATGGATAAAAATAAAAGCGTTCGTGAGAGGCAGAAAAATAGGCAAGCTCTACACAAACGATATGATTCTTCTGAATTAATAGCATTTTCATTCGACGGCCGAAAAATGATTCTATTACCATGGAAAAAATCGATAAGAAGTTTCACCCACGAATGATTAAAGAAGCGCATTTAGTTACTTTAAAGGAACCGAATGGCCAATTGTTGGGTTACACAAAATTGGAAAATGAAGATTCGGAAAGTAAAGTAATCAAATTGAACGAGTTTTTCGCCGATAAAGGAATAGCTCTCGATTCTTTGATAGGCATATGTTGCGATGGTGAACCAGCAAATACAGGCGTGAAAAATGGTATTTTACGTCGATTTGAAATTCAGTTTAAACAGGCCACTGCATTGGTTTGTGTGTCTTCTCCACTTTAACGAACTTCCACTTCGCCATTTATTTAACTATTGGAAAAATCATTGACCACTGGACCACGAACAAAAACTGGAATATTAAGCAAACAAATTGAAACATGCGAAAATATACCGGTGAGTTATAACATATTTACTATTTTTTAATACCCTATGTTCAAATTCAATATAATTTATTTTTTCCTATATACTTCCAGCCGGTAAAAGACTTTGAAACAATCCCACTTGAAAATTTGGCTGATATAAGTCCTGCTGAATCGACAACTGACTCAAGTTATTTAATAAAAATAGCTAAAGCAGTTGCTTCTGGAGAAGTATCGACAGGCTTAGCTAACATGAAACCAGGGCCAATAGCACATTCCCGTTGGCTCACGAAGGCTAGTAGGTTACTTCGGTTATATGTAACTACTAATAAGCCATCCAAGAATTTGAAAATTCTGGCAAACTACGTAATGAAAGATATATTCCAATATACTTAACATTAAATATTACAACTCTGTGGTGTATGGTAGTATATTATTTTATAAATTTATTAGCTGGACTCAATATTTAGACTCGAATTTAAGACAAATTGTGAACAATGTTGCTAAAGAAAACGCATACTATGCTCACTCGGAAAATATTTTATTAGCAATGTTGTTTGACAATAAAAAGGAAATACGAGATTCAGCTATAAGAAAAATCTTATATTACCGTAATAATGTGGAAGACCTGACGCAATTGAGAGATTACAAAACACCCGAAATAAATTCGAATGGACCGACTATACTAATATGATAGATATGGATGATTATTCAATATATCCGAACCAGCCTTTACGCTAAATATTCCTCATGAACATCTAGTACAATATCTACAAAGCAATGAGTGTCCATGGAGTGACCCTAAAATTCCGGTCCACATTCAGGGAACTGAGAGACATGTTCAATTACTGGCTAATGTATCGAAACGCGTATTAGAGCAAAATCGCGAAGGTGTTATGACAGCGACACTACTATCTCGTGAAAAGCATCCTCGACTGGAAAGCAAGCAAGATTTCAGATATTAATTTATTTAAATTGTATTAGCTAAATGTGAGAAATTTTATTTTAAATAAAATGTAACTTAAAGAAATAAAAATGTTTTTATTTAAACCATGTCATGTAAATAAATAATAGAATAAATATATGTCATTCCTAAAAACCCAAAAACAATATTTTTCTACAAAAGTAGTTTGACCTGTTTCGATGCATGATTCTAAGTTAGGCTTACTCGCAAATGTCCCCTAGAAGTTTACTTGATGTAGTCTGATGTACCCGTAAGTTACTGATTTCAAAAAGCCGGAAAATGTTTTTAACCTGTTTCGATGCATGATTCTAGGTTAGGCTTACTCGCAAATGTCCCCTAGAAGTTTACTTGATGTAGTCTGATGTACCCGTAAGTTACTGATTTCAAAAAGCCGGAAAATGTTTTTAACCTGTTTCGATGCATGATTCTAGGTTAGGCTTACTCGCAAATGTCCCCTAGAAGTTTACTTGATGTAGTCTGATGTACCCGTAAGTTACTGATTTCAAAAAGCCGGAAAATGTTTTTAACCTGTTTCGATGCATGATTCTAGGTTAGCTTACTCGCAAATGTCCCCTAGAAGTTTACTTGATGTAGTCTGATGTACCCGTAAGTTACTGATTTCAAAAAGCCGGAAAATGTTTTTAACCTGTTTCGATGCATGATTCTAGGTTAGGCTTACTCGCAAATGTCCCCTAGAAGTTTACTTGATGTAGTCTGATGTACCCGTAAGTTACTGATTTCAAAAAGCCGGAAAATGTTTTTAACCTGTTTCGATGCATGATTCTAGGTTAGGCTTACTCGCAAATGTCCCCTAGAAGTTTACTTGATGTAGTCTGATGTACCCGTAAGTTACTGATTTCAAAAAGCCGGAAAATGTTTTTAACCTGTTTCGATGCATGATTCTAGGTTAGGCTTACTCGCAAATGTCCCCTAGAAGTTTACTTGATGTAGTCTGATGTACCCGTAAGTTACTGATTTCAAAAAGCCGGAAAATGTTTTTAACCTGTTTCGATGCATGATTCTAGGTTAGGCTTACTCGCAAATGTCCCCTAGAAGTTTACTTGATGTAGTCTGATGTACCCGTAAGTTACTGATTTCAAAAAGCCG